>NW_006800828.1:21188-22853 GCF_000485575.1 Poecilia formosa | reverse complement strand
GACTTCATTCGCTGAGATAAAGCGTTTTTGGCTTCTGGCTTGCTGATCACTTGAAACTTAAGCATTAGACCAGGGGGCCTCAAACTTTTTTCTGCGAGGGCCACATAACTTTTTCCGTCTCTGGTTGGGGGCCGAAGTCAGTTTGTAACAGAAAAAGTGTGACGATTGCAGGAGTGCCTAAATGTACAAATTTATTGTTTTCCAGAAAGCACAATCAAATAACCCTCTCTGGGTTCTTCACAGAAAAAAATCCAGGAAGGATTATAGTCCGTATTTTCCGAACTATGAGCCACAACCCCAAAGTTTTTTTTTTTTTTTTTAAACCAGTAAACATACACACATAAGCCTCAGATATCTCTGCCACTTCTAGGTTTTCCACAACGATGCAGCAGCAGCAGAGGGGGGCAGACACCCAAAATTTGAGTCATAACAGGTCAATTTAATATCACATTTATTACGGTTGAAAAAGAAAAAGTAGCCAAGATTAGATTTAACAGAACTTATTACGGTAGTTTCCGAACGGTAACTGTAACAGTAAAAGTGCTGATCCTTCGTGTCTGCTATAGCATGTGCTAAATCAGTGGTCCCCAACCTTTTTATTACCGCGGACCGGTCAAGACATTGGCGGGGGGGGTGTAAAGTCAGATAAGGCTTCTGCATGTTTGTGTTCCCACTAAATCCTGAATATGCCCAATTTGGGTTGTCTGGGCCCTTTTATCGCAGCCTGTGGGGTTTTCCCTGACTGGGAACGAAAATACGACCTGTTGAATGTGACAGGTAGCCAATCAGAAAGCGGCGACGTAAGAACAGAGGGGAATCCCAAACAGCTGATTTCGCTCAACTTAGAGTCCGGTGGATATCGGAGATGATATGTGGAAATGTTTATTATTAAATCTAAAGGTCATTGTTATGTTTATTCAGTTAAAAATGTTAACTATGAAAAAACACAGTCACCTCAATATCATAGTGCAGCAAACAGAGCGGCTGCTCCCATCGTCTTTTATCCACCGCCTTTTCTTTTTGTTTGTTTTATCTCTTAAAATGACTCCACAAACTGTCACTTCTACATCGTCATCCGTGTTTGGTTATTCTAAATTCTCGCTATGTTGGGGAATTTAGAATCCCGATTATCCTCTGGAATCGGGATGTTCGTGACTGGAATCAGTTCCTGCCGTGTGGCTGTACACTAACCGATCGTACTTTTATCAGCTCTGTGGTCACAGAGGTTTGGAGAATCGGCCGACAATTCTTAATTTTTTCCGTCTAAACCAGACTTAAGACTTTCAAGCTCTATTCATCTCCTCTTGACCACTGCCCAAACGCTCTGACTCTGGTCGCTATGGTAACGTTTATATATCCCTTCAAAATAAGAAGCGCCACAAAAACGAACATTTTACTTTCCTGACAATTTTAACTCACGATAATGAGTAACTGGAGTCCTGAGCTTGTTTCTCTGCAACGAGTCGGTTCCATCTGAAAGTGATGAGAGACAATGACACCCGAGCTGTGTTGCTTGAGCACAGCATGCTTGGTCTCTATGTGGCAAAGCAGTTTGAAGCTTCATTGCCTCATTAGCAGCCGGTTGCCGCATGTTACTCAGAGCGGCTTGTAATGTGGGACTCCCCTACTGGTCCAGGATAAATCCATTCTCCTGTCTCTTCTCTG
>NW_006800828.1:7934-20491 GCF_000485575.1 Poecilia formosa | reverse complement strand
CAAATTAAGATTTTAAGATTTTTAAAGAAACAGTGAGCAGGTATGTGCGTACATACAGCTTTATACATCTGAATGTTTTTGTGCGCCGCACTTTTCTAAATTTGTCCATACGCTAAGTTTTAGTGTGAAAACTGCTCACTCTTTTATACATGAGGCTCCTGGAGTCTGCCTGAATGGAGAAACCTTTTAGGCAGACTATCAAGGCATTCTAGCAGAGTTACAGAGAAAAGTTTTACTTTTCACTGACACCCTTTGACCTTTTAAGCTTTGTTTTTTCTTTGGGCACTTTTGACGTTCATGTAATAGGTTTTATTTTCACATGCTAATGGCACAAATTGTTATTAAAGACTTTAATAGCAGAATTCTGTCAGCCTTGATATTATATCTCTGCTGTTTTTTTTTTGTTTTTTTTTTTAAATAACCGTTTTCCATGTTGTAATTCTTAGAGACCTCCCCATTTCAGAGGACCTTTTGCTCCACACCAGCAGCCTCCCCCATTTAACCAGCTCCCACCACCCCCTCACAATTTTGGAAGATTCCCACCTCGCTTTGTGCAGGAAGACTTTACTCCCAGACATCACTATGACAGACCGCCTTACACCTCACATCGCTTTGACTATCCTCAGGGTGGAGAATATCCTGGAGGTCAGTGACAGTAATTCTACCTCTCTTGTTCTATATCTTTATAATTATGTTGATTAATTTCAAAATAAACTCTGTTCGGCAGATATGCCAGGTCCTCCACTTCACCACCACCCCAACCAACGAATGCCTCCACCAGCTATAGGAGCCGATCATCCTCCGTGGGGTACAGGCCAACACCCAGACTTTGGCGCACCTCAACATGGGTTCAATGGCCACTCCCCTCACATGCGCCATCGACAGCATCCCGTTCAAGATGACCCAAGTCTGGTTCCAAACGTACCCTATTTTGACCTGCCAGCAGGTCTCATGGCTCCATTGGTCAAGGTACGTTAGTTGATTCTAAATTTGGGACAGTGGTAGGGTAGTAGTAGGGGAGTTTCGATGCCATATTTTTCTGGACAGAGTACAAGTACTTCAGTTTAAGACGCCAATATCGATACCGATATCGACACCAAGTAAACAGATTGGTACTTATATTTCATACAATAACTTTTGAAAACAAAATAATTTTATTTAAAACATGGTGACTCTTGTTTTTAAGACTACAGTCCCTTTGACTGTTTTAACAAAAAAATAGAGCAATACATATAATTTAGCTTTCAAATTCCCTGAGGGACTAATAAAGTTCATTCATTCAATCACTGTATAAAATTACTCATAAAAAGTACAACTTTTTTGCTAAAATTTAGATGTGTAACCTGATCCGAAATTCAGTCCGACCCAAATTGTTTGGCCTGATGTTCGGGTCAGGCTTCAGTGTCACATTTAAATTAGCTTGCAATACATACACAGAGAATGCACAGTCAACTTGTATTAATCTACTTATTATAGTTTAAATAGAGGAGTAGGTAGCTTACCCTGTTGAGGTTCAGGTGTCTGTAACAAAAGCAGTGCGGACAACTGCATTTAATGTTAATTTATTCATTAACAATAAATGCACATCAGCTCCACCGCTCCACTTATCAGAGTATCATCTCTGATCTGTATGCTATCTGAGAGCAAATAGTGGCGTGTTGAGGAATTATGGACCAGAGGCTTTGGAGCATGTCTAGCACTTCTGATCCACTGCAGCAGTACTTCTTAAATAGTGGATCGCGCCCCCCATGGGGGCGTGGTAAGGGGTTCGGAGAAGCAGGATTTAATAATTGTCTTTATTCATTGCTTAACCTCCTGCAAGCCTCCTGCTACTAGGTGGCCGCTGTGTTCAAATCAATCAACAAACTGCCTGTTCAAGCAAGTAGAAATAGCCTATGCAGCACTGTTGTGAGCAGAGCTGGGGATACAATCGCAGATGTTTTGAAATATATCTATTGTCATATAGAGAGATGGAGAAGTTTTATAGTGAAAAGAAAAAGGCGACAGAGGTCAGTAAAGCAAGTGTGATGGAGTTTTATGACCAGGCTAGGGGATTTTTTTCAGATACAAGAATAAAGTCATAATATTATGAGAACTAAGTCATATTAGCAGAATAGTTTTAATATCAACAGAATAAAGACTCAATATTGCCAGAAGAAAGTCGTTAAATTATGAGCAAAAAGTAATTTTAAGAAGAAAAAAAAGCTTCATTAGAATGATTTGTGGTGTGACCAGCTCTTTTTATTTCGTTGAAATAAAAAGTTCTTTAAACAGTCATTTCAAAGTCCTGCAGGTGATAATTTGATTCTGATGTGTTAAAAGATTAAGTATTTCCTTATAGCAATTATAACTTTCCCAGACTTTCATTATTCTTCATTTTAGTGCAGTGTGGTGAACAGTCATCAGAAAATTACGACTTTATTCTCATATAACATTACTCGTATTAAAAACACAAACCAAAAAACTTAGACTGGCCTTACTCTATCTTATGATAGAGTAAGGCCAGTCTAAGTTTTATAGCAGATAGCTGTACCTCACAGAAAAAGACCAGGAAATAGATTATATTTTTACTGTTAATGCTAAATGTTATGCACTTTTCATCTCATGACTGCTCATATATCATGTGAAATATAAGCAGTATTGCTGCAAATTTTTCACAATAAAAGTAAAAAAAACTGAACACCTTGTGAAAAACGATAAGCTGAAGAAGCTGACTAGTACCAATTGAAAAGTAAAACTTTAAAAAAATATTTTACTGTGTTAAGTCTAAAAACACTCATCCCAGTGAAACACTTACACATTTTCTCTTTCAGACTTAGTAGTCTTGATTACTGAACTTGGTAATTGTTTTCAGATTCAGACCAATAAAAGATCTGTTTTTGATAATCAGGTCATATGTACAAACCAGTGGCTCCAGCATTAGCTGGAGCCACTGGTTTGTACAGAAAATATGATTAAATATCAGATTCGCAATAGTTCAATTCTTTGGATGGTAGGGCAACAGTGCACTGAATGGAGTGTTTGCATTCAGAGTGTCTTTTATTATAGCACAGTGTTTCTTAACCTTTTTTGGGCCAGCGCCCCACTATTCATTATTCATTATCCAGATCCCTTACCGACCCCCATATAAGAAATTGAATTCTACTTTGCACAGAATATTATTTTATTGTTAATATTACTATCACTATTGTTGATGTTTTGATTTTTATGGTTGTTTCTGTATTTATCATTAAAAATAATTTCCCAGAAAACAAAAAAGCCATGTGAATAGAAATTATTTTTAGAGGTGTCTACAAAAAATGTAATGGACATTCAACTTAAAATCGGTAGGCCTAACAGCAGCCAGTCAGAGTGGAAAACATATTCCAATATAATATATATCTTTATATTATTTTACCTTTTGTCTGAAAACAAAGTCTGTTCTTGCCAGTCCTCTGTATTAATTATTGCTCGAAAAGTCTTGCCATACCAGTTTATTCCTCTGTATTTAATTTAGTTTCTTAGTTTATTCTTACATTTTGTTCTTCATGCATTTTCATTCAGTTTTCTTTGATTAGTATTGTCCTCTCTTGGTTTATTGTTGTTCTCTTTAGTTTCTTTCCTGTTGCTAGTTTAATTTAGTTTTTACTGACGCTCACGACCTGTAATCTTCACTCATCACCTGCTGTGCCGCTTAATCATCATGTGTTTCACCTTATTTGACACTCATATTGATTTTTCACTGTTAAGCGTCTGTTTTTATGCCCTGATTCACGTCTAGTTTGTCGCTCCGTTCTATGTCCCGGTTCTCCTGTTTCTGAGTTTTGCACAATGTGCGCATCTTTTTTTCTTCTTTTTTTTTTTTTTTACCCCCCTCCGGTTTCAGAGCGGTTGGGAAGCGTATCGATGGAAAAAAGCAGATTCACGTAAGCTTTTTAAAACAACTGAAAAAATCCCGATATATCTGATGATTGAAATTCAAAAGTGCTGTGATACTACCGTTTCATACCAAACCACTTACAGCGCTGATATTAACTGTATAAAATGAACGCTGTCTATCGTGGTATCCACCCATGGAAGGATTTTTAGGCCCGACCAGCTAAGTGCTGCGAAGGCCTCTTGTTTATTATTATTATTTAAATGGGCTCATTTTTCAGAGGGATACATAGTGAGAGTATCATGATTTTAGTCATTACATGTTTATCAGAGTGATATTCCGTTGTCCTTCCATGAAAATGTGCAGCATTCAGACGAACATTAAAACACTTAATATAAGTTACTGCTTTGACATGATCATAGTACTGATAAAACATATGTACAAAAATCCTCAATAAAACATAAAATATTTTAAAATCAGACACCAGACAAGTGAATCACAGCAATGTCATCAGACGGTGTAATGCTGACCTGATGTGGTGAAGCTACTAGTAGCAGGAGCGCGGAGCTGTGCCAAGAAGCTAACAGAAACACTGAAGAGAAGAAGAGCTGTCATGCCATGAATACAATTGCAGCCAAGCATGTTTTAATGTTACACAATACAGTTTCAGCAAGTTGCTCAAAGTCTAAACTGGTATTGTTGTGTATTTAAGGTGTAATGTTTATCTTCAAGCAAACGCCCCCCAAAGGAATCCCAGCGCCCCCCTTTTGTAAAAATTTCTGCCAGCGCCCCTTGCCGTCTTCTGAACCGCCCCCATTGAGAAATGCTGTTATAGCAGATCCTGATGTTATGATCTGCTATAATAATATCACTTCTGAAATATTACCACCTGCAGTTTGCTTATCGCCATGGTGTTGGAGTAGAAGATGCCATCAATACACCTGCTTCAAATATCCACTATCATCTGGACAAAGTAGGCAGCACTGTGAGGATCATGTTCTTTGATTTCTCCAGTGTATTTAACATTGCAGTTTAACAATTTCTGACAAAACAGTATTGAGCTGCTTTGTCAGAAACTTCAGACACAAGTGAAGGCCTCAACAATTACCTGGATCTATATCTACTTGACTAACAGACCAGTTAGTGAGACTGAAGTTAGTGTGTCTAACCAGGTGGTCAGTACCACAGGAGCACCACAGTGCACTATGCTCTTACCATTCCTTTTCACTCTGTACGCTTCAGACTTCTGTCATCTCCAGAAATTCTCAGATGACTGCAGTTGTCGGTGTATCAGAGATTTGATTTAACATGATTTACCACAGCATTTAGTTTCCCTTTTGGGTCAATAAAGTATTTTTTAATTTGAATTTGATTTCAAAAACTTAATCAGAGAAAAAAAAAAGTAAATGTGTTCAATTTGATGACACAACTTTTCAGTGTGGGATTATATTTTTTTCTTTTATTACAATATGCTAATCAGCAGGTATTGAAGCTTACATTAGTATGATCTGCTATAATAATAACATGGCACAGTTCTGCTGCTTGTGTGAATGTTCTGCATACATTCCTGCCCTGGTCAGACTAACCAAACCAGAGACTCTGCAGCTCCAGGTTTTGCACCTGAAACTGCAGAATCTTGGAAATAACAACTCCTTGTTAGAAAATATGATTCATAAAACCAAAACCGTTGAAAGTAACATGAGCTATGCAAGCAAGTGGTGCGATAATATTCCAGAAGCAGTTTGTTTTGCAGCTTAAAGTGTGGCTTAAATCTATATATGGTAACTGCAGGAAATCAGAATACGGTATATACCAGATGTGAATAAATCAGTTTGTATGGATTTTTTCTGTCTGATCTTCAAAAGATATCTTTTGCATTTTATTAAAGTGTTGTTGATTTTTAACTGCTGACTATCTAGCAGGAGTGAAATGTTTTCTTTTTTTTGGAGAATCAATTAATAATTTAGTGGTGTGTTACCACCACCAGGCATAAACAGTGGTTTAGCCCTTGAGTTGAACCGCAGCACAGGAGGAAATCCAGCAGAACAGTGCTATTGATTTGGAGTATTGGCTTGTTTTTATAAGTACGAGTACGAGTCCTTGACGCTGGTATCGGGCCAATACTGCGATATGTACTGGGACACCAGTAGTAAGATTTTCTGTAGATCTGTTGTGGAGAGTGCAGTCTGTTCTGCCATCAGTTTTGCTCCATTGAAGGCTGTATAACTCACAATCCTTGTGCTGTCTTTACACAGCTGGAAGACTGTGACTATAAACCGTTGGACCCTAAGGACATTAGGTTACCCCCTCCTATGCCGCCCAGTGATCGGCTACTAGCTGCTGTGGAGGCTTTCTACAGCCCTCCTTCACATGATCGACCTCGAAACAGGTATGCATGTCTTAGCTTTGATTTTAAGAGGACTTCAAGTAAACCATGAAGGGTCTCCAAACATAAAGTAGACAAAGTAGGTGCTTTACTGTACTTATCTGTTAGAATAACTCAGAAATGTCAGAAACTTTAGATCATTTTAAAAGACCAAAAAAGATCCACCATGTGCAACAGCAAAAACAGGAAGTAATGCAACGTACCTTACTCACAGTCCTTCAGCAGAAAAATAAAAGTTGGTACTTCTTAACATCTGTCCTTATTGAGTTACAAGCAGACTTCTGTTGGTTTCCATTCACAATACTGCACTCAATGCTGTCACCCCCTACACCCATCCCCTGGTACAACAGATGACCAACTTATCATCTTGGTCCCAGAGTTCTCAGTTTTCCCTCCTGATGCATCCATCTGCCTCTTTTAAAAGATGAATCTATCGGCCAACTCAGAGACACAAGTGGACATTACAGTGAAATGGAGCTTCTCCCAACTTTACTGACTTCTTGGACCCAGCAAAGTTGACTTTTTCTCTTACCTCTGGAACCTTTTCAGCCCCTTTCAGCTTCCTTCTGATCAGCTGAAAGGGTCTTAAATGTATTCAGGTTGTTTTAAGTAAATGCAGTGAAGTAAAGCATTCTCAATTACCCTTTATGTATGAATGGTGTTCTAAAAATAAGCATGACTTTCCTTGAAGTAAACCTTTCAGTGAGTTTAGTATGTTTTTCTTCCAGTGAAGGTTGGGAGCAGAATGGCCTGTATGAGTTCTTCAGAGCCAAGATGAGAGCTAGAAGAAAAAAGGAACAGGAGAAAAGAAACAGGTGGGTCTCTTCTGGATTAGAATCTCTGTTCTACCTATTCAGTTCTTACACAATGAAACCTTAAACTAAAGTTGAACTAATGCAACAATGGAATTGTTTTTTTCTAAAATTAAATAAGGATTACAAATCTTAACCATCTTGTTTGTCTTAAATGGTATTTTTGCTCCTGCTGTCAAACTGCTGTCTTGGTGATTTTTTTTTTTTTTAATTTGTTTATTAATTTATTTTTTTTCCCTTTTAGCAGTCATGGAGGAAGTCGCTCAAGGAGTCGCTCTCGCAGCAGGAGGAGATCATCTTCTCGCTCAAGCTCTCACTCCTCAAAGTCCTCCAGGTCACGTTCTGGTTCATCTCACTCTCGCAGCCGATCCCGCTCCTACTCACGATCCAGGTCTGAACATTCGCATGTCACACACATACACACACGGATGTTTGTCATGCTGTCTTTGTGGGGACTTTCCATTGACTTCTACATCAAAATTCTAACCATTATATACCTAACCCTAACCTAAACTCAATTCACACTGTAGTCCAAAAACTAACCCCTGACCCAAAAACAGCATTTCCCCTTGTGGGGATAAGGAGCAATGGATCCCCACAATATATGTCAGGAAAATAGTCCCCACAATGCATCATATACATAGTACATGCACGCATACGCCTGATACACTCAAGAACATGTCTAGAAACTGATCACCATCAATATTGAGACCATGGATGGATTGAAGTGTGTCAGTGTTAACAGCATTAGTTTTTGATCCTGATCACATTCCGTCCACAAATGCTTGATTTATGATAAAAAATAAAAATAAAAAAAATCACCACAAATGATGCGTATAGTGGTTTCAAATTAATTTCTTAATAATCTTGCCTCTGTAGAGTTTAATTAAATTGGACTCTGGACCAATTCTGACTCTTGAGATTGGAGGGGGGAAAAAAAGAGTTCTTCTAATCTAGCGCTTATGCTTCATTCAGACAAAATCTGTGATTATTCAACAATCCTGGGCAGCTGTGATCACTTAAATCGACATTTCGGAACATAAACTCTTAGATATTTTAACGTAAAACCTCTTTAGGAAAAAGGCCTGATGAGAAAGTTACCAAGGTTGTAAAAAACTGAAGGTTGTAGTATTTAATCAATTTCTAAAGTTGTTTGCAAATTTAATGAGTCGTGGGTTATGGTTTTTGAGCTGGTTTTTGAATGTGAAGTTGCTCATTTGAGCTTGGAAAACAGCAGAGATACATAATAAGCCCCAGATTTTATCTAACAACCAGGTAGTTTTAGCCAGGCTCTCCCTGTTCATCATTTACCAGATGATCTGTCCCGCTGTGTCTTTGTTAATAAATAATATATATTATTTTGTTAATAATATATGTCAAAGTAATAAATATATTTATAATACCTGTGAATGACATCAAGCTTCGTGTTATGCTCCAGAAAACTGCGAACATCGGGATTAATATGAACAGTACAATAAACGTGAAATATGTGCAGTGGGCCATCTGAGTGGTGGAACCACAGGTGGAGTGCTGTGCTGACAGCAATTGTAGGGCCGTAACAGAACCTGTAACCAGGTGGACAGACAATAGTGGAACACACAAATTACTGAAGGTTTTTTTTTTGTTTTTTTTTACTTTTGTAAGATTAAGCAATCTCCCCTTCAGTTCAACCTTATAAGTGGAGACACATTGTTGATGTTACCATGATAAAATAACTTGGAATTAAATAAGTATTGGCAAAGCTCAATATAATTTATAAGGTGGCGGAGGGTTGTCAAAAGCTGCTGAAAGTAACTAGTAGTTACTTTCCAAATCAAGTAATCAGTAATCTAAGTTATTTTTTCAAGGAGTGATCAGTAACCTGATCAGTAACCTGATGAAAGTTACTTTTTCAATGTAACTACCTAACTGTAGGTACATACACATTTATGTGTGTACATATGACTGTGTGCAGGTCCAGGAGCCGATCCAGGTCTTCTCGGAGTCACTCTGGCTCCAGATCCAGATCCCACTCAAATTCTCCTACAAAGCGCCGTCGTGGTCCAAAATCCCGGAGCACTTCTCCTTCGTGAGTTCCCTGGCTGTCATCACTTCTCTTCACAGTATGCGCTACAGAATGATACAGATACCAGTCTCTGCTTCTCACTGCAGGTCCACTGCAGGGCTGGGCAGCTCGTCATCTAAAATGTCTACAGACACCAGACTAGGAGAAGAGAATAAGGGCCACCAGTTGTTATTAAAGATGGGTATGCTTATTCATTTCTGTTTACTACAAAAGACAGTTCTGTTTGTACAAAAAAATATTTACATTTTTCTACCAGTACAGCTTACAGCAGGCAGCTTTTCTCTCCTGGAACCTCTAACAGATTTTGTTCTGTGGTATTTTGGCCCCAGGTTGGAGCGGTTCTGGTGGCCTTGGGGTCAAAGAACAAGGTATCCAGGACCCTATCAAAGGGGGAGATGTTAGGGATAAGTGGGACCAGTACAAAGGCGTTGGAGTGTCTTTAGATGATCCATATGAGAACTACAGAAGAAATAAAAGCTACAACTTTGTTGCCCGGATGAAAGCTAGGGAGGAAGGTAGTAGACTGTTATTTGTTACAGAACTGTAACAGATGACTTTGTATTGCTACGCCTACATTCTTAACTGAAATATAGCTAGATTTGAAATAAATTCTTTAACAATGCCTTTTGTTTTTCTTCCCTGTGTCAGTCAATCGGGAAGCTCAGGAGCCTCCATCTACTGACTGAGGCCCTTGGAATTCTGTTTCACTTGGATCTGAAGGCTGAGCTTTACTGTCCAGGATGCTTTCACCTCTTGTAAAGATTTCTCATTGACTAGAAAGAGTGACAGACATCACATTTGTTCTATTTTAGTGTTAATGTATCTGCATGAACTTCTTTCTTGTTCTTTTCTGGTGTGTTAGACAGAAAGGTTAACTCTAAAGTAACAATGATTGCATGTTCAAGTTTTCTCTTAATACAAAAATCCCAGGTGTAATAAACCAGATCATTAAAACCTTTGTCTTAGTTCCACAGAAGCTTGTCTAAAATGTGTTCTGTATGTGTCCTTTAGTAGCTGTTTCATTTAAATTTGCAAAAGTTGTATGATGACACAAATCAATAAATCCATATTTTGTGTTTCAGAAATCAATTTCTATCAGCAGCAGGGTTCTAATGGTGGAAAGGCACAAAGCCATTCCACTCTTTCAACAATAAATATTAATAAAATAAATGACAGCCTCTGAATCTACTTTTTCAGTCATTTAGAATACTTCGAAGACCTCCTCAATCCCACCAACATGCCTTCCATTGAGGAAGCTGAGCCTGGGGACTCTGGGTTTGTCTCTCCAATCTCTGGGGATGGTCACCGAGATGGTTAAAACGCTCTATGGTGGCAGGGCCCCGGGGGTGGATGAGATCAGCCTGGAGTTTCTTAAGGCTCTGGATGCTGTAGGGTTGTGTTGGCTGACGCGACTGCAATATCGCATGGACATTGGGGGCAGTTCCCCTGGATTGGCAGACTGGGGTGGTGATCCCCCTGTTCAAAAATGGGGACCGGAGAGTGTGCTCCAATTACAGGGGGGTCACACTCTTAAGAAGTGGTCCCCAAACTACGGCCCGCGGGCCGGATCCGGCCTGCCTCCATTTGGTCCGGCCCCCTCAACAATACCAGAGAGCATCCAGGGTTTTTTTTCCATTTACCATATTTTCCGGACTATAAGCCGGATATATGTGGATTTTTCTTCAACCACCAGGGGGCTCTTTAGCAGGAAGTGAATCATTGGAAGTCTCTGTTACTTGTGCACCAACATTGAGACACAAGCAGCAAAATGAGTAAGAAACAGATCAGACGTCTTTGGAAAGTTTCTTTGCAAAGGGGAAAAGGCCCAGAGAAGAGCCAGAAGAATGGATTTATCCCGGACCGGTAGGTGAGTCCCACTTTACAAGCCGCTCTGCGTAACATGCGGCGACCGGCTGCTAATGAGGCAATGAAGCTTCAAACTGCTTTGCCACATAGAGACCAAGCATGCTGTGCTCAAGCAACACAGCTCGGGTGTCATTGTCTTCCATCACTGTCAGATGGAACCGACTCGTTGCAGAGAAACAAGCTCAGGGCTCCCGTTACTCATTATCGTGAGTTAAAATTGTCACTAAAGTAAAATGTATATAAATGTTACCATAGCGACCAAAGTCAGAGCGTTTGGGCAGTGGTCAAGAGGAGATGAATAGAGCTTGTGAGTCTTAAGTCTGGTTTAGACGGAAAAATTTAAGAATTGTCGGCCGATTCTCCAAACCTCTGTGACCACGGAGCTAATAAAAGTACGATCAGTTCGTGTTCAGCCACACGGCAGGAACTGATTCCAGTCACGAACATCCCGATTCCAGAGGATAATCCAGTAAAACCCCCCAACATAGCGGGAATTTAGAATAACCAAACACGGATGACGATGTAGAAGTGGTAGTTTTGTGGAGTAATTTTAAGAGATAAAAGAAACAAAAAGAAAAGGCGGTGGATAAAAGACGACGGGAGCAGCCATTCTGTTTGCTGCACTATGATATTGAGGTGACTGTTCTTTCATAGTTAACATTTTTAACTGAATAAACATAATGACCTTTAGATTTAATAAACTGTAATGAAGGTTTTCATTACTTGGCGGCACAACACTTGAAATGTGTTAAATGATAAAAGAAATGCATGATGAATGAAATGAAACAGATACAAACAGATTGAAATGTTTTATTGATTGTGTGTTTTATTCAGTTGCATCTCAGCTGGAACTGATGGTGTCCTGTTAAAATACAAACAAAAGGATAACATAAGTATTTTGATTGTTTGAAGGCTTTGTGTGGGTGTGGCTTACCTCTCTCTTCCTCTGCAGGATGTTCAGGCTAAAAGATTCCCCGGGGGCCTGAGCACCTTTTAAAGGTTCCAGAAGAGACCAAAGCAGATGAAAGAGGGGGAGCAGTAGTGCTAGGCATTTTATAAATTTAATGTTGGATTTATATTTGTATTGATAAAAATGTGTTTTAGAGATGCTTAAAATTAATAGTATTTGGCAATATATATTATTCTGAGGATTTAGTTAATTAGTTTGTCAAACTTTGTGTGTATGTATTTTGTTTTACCCTGTTTCTTGGTGGGTTTGTGAATTGGAACAGCCAGCGACTATAAAAGACTGCATGCTGGCCACAGTGTGTGTTGCTTGTCTCTTAAATGTTGGTGAATAAACACCCAGTGGGTTTGCACAATTTCTCTGCCTCAAGTCTCCTATTTCCTCCAGCCGCTAAAGGCCATCCTAACATAAACATTTCCATATATAAGACAAAGGCAATGGCTTTTTCAAACTCTAGAAAACTACCAGATATCCCTCTACTGCTTACCACTGCTGTAGGGACACAAATTGAGTTTGTCAGTACCTATAAATATTTGGGCTTCATTTTAGATAAAGAACTTTCCTTTAAAAATCACATAGCAAATTTGCTACGAACACTGAAAATG
>NW_006800828.1:3799-5777 GCF_000485575.1 Poecilia formosa | reverse complement strand
TTTTTCTGTTACAAACTGACCCCGGCCCCCCACCAGAGAAGGAAAAAGTTATGTGGCCCTCGCAGAAAAAAGTTTGGGGACCCCTGCATCTTAAGCCTCCCTGGTAAGGTCTATTCAGGGGTCCTGGAGAGGAGGGTCCATCAGATAGTTGAACCTCGGATTCAGGAAGAGCAGTGTGGTTTTCGTCCTGGTCGTGGAACACTGGACCAGCTCTACACCCTCAGCAGGGTCCTGGAGGGTGCATGGGAGTTGGCCCAACCAGTCTACATGCATTTTGTGGACCAGATACCCGAGCCAGTTCAGGTGGCTCGGGTATCTGGTCAGGATGCCTCCTGGACGCCTCCCTGGTGAAGTGTTCCGGGCATGTCCCACCGGGAGGAGGCCCCAGGTAAGACCCAGGACACGCTGGAGGGACTGTTTCTCGATTTGCCTGGGAACGCTTTGGGATTCCCCCAGAGGAGCTGGAAGAAGTGGCTGGTGAGAGAAAAGTCTGGGCCTCCCTTCTTAAGCTGCTGCACCTGCGATGCGATCCCGGATGAGCGGAAGAAGATGGATGGATGAATCCATCCACCCATCGACTCAATTTGATCGATGACTCAATTTCCTGGTGTTGGTCCAGCAGCAGCGCAATAGATTAGCCTGACATAATTTTAGCATCTCTGTACACATCACTATATCATTCTAGCCTACTGAAATTTTTTGCATGCACTAGTTTGTGCCTCTGTTGACACAAACCCTTTATTCTAAAAATATTTAGTTACATTATAGTTTTAAAACTTAGCAGACTTGGTAATGTTCATATTTAAATCTGAGTCAGAGTCTGCACTAAAGTTGCGCGTAGATTACTGTCCTTTCATCTTTGTTGCCCTAAACGACTTCTGTCTTAATTTGAAGTCAAATGAAATTCTCACCCATTCACTAATGGATGTATAGAATGATTCACTGATTTGGAGTGGACTGTGCTCATATAGTAGATATATATAGTTATCAGCAAACAAACAGTGGCTTGCAAAAGTATTCATACCCGTTGAGCTTTTTCATAATTTGTCACATCACAACCACAAACATAAATATACTTAATTGGAATTTAATATGAAAGACTAACAAACTGGAATACAATTGTGAAGTAGAAAATTATACATGACTAAAAATATCTTTTTTTACAAAGAAACCTGAAAAGAGCTGTGAGCAATAGTATTCACAACACTTTGACTTGCGTTTGGATCTACTGGCGCGTTAATAGCTGCTCTGCGGCTTAGTTATGGAGTTAGATTTGTTTCACAATTATTCAATAAAAAAAAGTCAAACAATAAATGTAGTATAATAAAAAAAATCTTAAAAACTTTAATCATAAAAATAACGAAACAGAAAATTTTTTAAAGAGTTTTTTAAAAAAAAATTGAAATTACTAATTTTTGTTTGAAACTTTTATTTTTTGGTTGAACTCAACGTTTCTTGATTAAACAACTTTATTTGCTCGCGAATCTTACATGAACATTCTGGGCGGGGCGTAAGGACGAGCAATGTAAGATGTGTTCCGATTGGTTAGCGCTGACTAAAGAGGATGACTCCATGACATCTCAGAATTCTGTCCCGAACTGCAGGGCTTCGGTGACGGGACACAGAATGTGAATGGTAAGTACAGGTGTTTACGTCAATCCGCGTTTCCCCATCAGATACGGTTCCCCCTGCGTCGTCTTGCCGCTCCGCCCTGCCCACGCGGCAATATAGGCGCGTGCTCGTGATGAGCACTGAGAAAGCGCGCGCGTAGCAAGCACGCGCTTGTTCGGCGCACTCGTCTGTGGAACTACGGACACCGTGAAAGCTCAAACAACATGTTTCGGCAAAGTTGTCACACTTTCTTCACGTTTTTGCGGGAAACTAATAGTAATAATACTAATAATTATAATACATAATATGTTATATATATTATAATTATAATATAAATATGTTGTATATATTATAATTATAATATATA
>NW_006800828.1:0-2765 GCF_000485575.1 Poecilia formosa | reverse complement strand
ATTGCACCTCAGTCAACAATCTCTCACATCATCAAGAATTTCAAGGAAAAAGGATCCATTATTGCCAAAAAGGCTCCAGGCCGCCCATGAAAGACCAGCAAGCGCCAGGACCGTCTCTTAAAAGTGTTTCAGCTGCGGGATCGGGCTACCAGCAGTGCAGAGCTTGCTCAGGAATGGCAGCAGGCAGGTGTGAGTGCATCTGGATGCACTGTGAGGCGGAGACTCTTGGAGCAAGGCCTGGTCTCAAGGAGGGCAGCAAAGAAGCCACTTCTCTCCAGGAAAAACATCAGGGACAGAGTTTATATTCTGCAAAAGGTACAGAGAGTAGACTGCTGAGGACTGGGGTAAAGTCATTTTCTCTGATGAATCCCCTTTCCGATTGTTTGGGACATCTGGAAAACACCTTGTTCGGAGAAGACCAGCTGAGCGCTACCTCCAAGAGCAACTTCTCCCAACCGTCCGAGAGCAGTTTGGTGATGAACAATGCCTTTTCCAGCATGATGGAGCGCCTTGCCATAAAGCAAAGGTGATGACTAACTGGCTCAGGGAACAAAACATAGAGATTTTGGGTCCATGGCCTGGAAACTCCCCAGATCCATTGAAAACTTGTGGTCAATCATCAAGAGACGGGTGGACAAACAAAAACCTAGGAATTCTGACAAAATGCAAGCATTGATTGTGCAATAATGGACTGCTATCAGTCAGGATTTGGTCCAGAAGTTGATCGAGAGCATGCCAGGGAGAACTGCAGAGGTCCTGAAGAAGAGGGGTCAACACTGCAAATATTGACTTGCTGCATTAACTCATTCTAACTGTCAATAAAAGCTTTTGTTACTCATAATATGATTGCAATTGTATTTCTGTATGTGATGAAAACATCTGACATACACACATGAAAACCAGAGGGCAGCAGATCATGTGAAAATATAATATTTGTGTCATTCTCAAAACTTTTGGCCATGACTGTATTTTCTTCCAGATGTAAAATGTAAAACTAAGCTGGTAGGTCACAAGCCGAAGGAGGATATTTACATAATTTCTGTGTTTTTTATTTGGTGTATATGTGTCTTGTACTTGATGTGTGGTGCAGATTAACGTGGGCCTAATAACATTGGTGCAACGATCCACTGTTTTCCCATTTTAGCTTCAATGCTAGTTAATACACACACGCGCACACACACGGAGGATTACACAAGGTGTAACACAAGGTGGACACTGTAGTAGCTGCTAAATGGTGTAATTTTGTGAAGATTGCCGATACTTACCATTCACATTCTGTGTCCCGTCACCGAAGCCCTGCAGTTCGGGACAGAGAGCTGAGATCGCAGGGAGTCATCCGCTTTAGTCAGCGCTAACCAATCGGAACACGTCTTACATTGCTCGTCCTTAAGCCCCGCCCAGAATGTTCATGTAAGATTCGCGAGCAAAGTTGTTTAATCAAGAAACGTTGAGTTCAACCAAAAAACAGGAGCTTAAAAAATTAGACTCAACCAAAAAATAAAAGTTTAAAATAAAAATTTGTTATTTCAATTAAAAAAAGAAAAAAACTCTTTAAAAAATTTTTTGTTTCGTAAAAAAATATTTTTATTATTAAAAAGTTTTTAAGGTTTTTTTTTTTCAACATTCAGTATTATTGTGATTTTCAGTTTAAAGTGTTCTCTTCCTTATGTGTGTATAAACTGACCTGGAGGTCACATCTGCCTGTTTGTCATGTGAAACAGTTAACTGTGTGTTTCCCAGATCTTAAATTATGTTTCCACAGGTGCCTCCTTATCAGCCGGAATACTCCCTACCTTAGAAACTGCCTGTGTGCAGTAATATTTTGTCTCTGCTGTCTTCCTTACGTATCCTCCCTCTTTTTGCTTGATAATAAAAGACAAGCTGTAACCAAGGGTCTTTAGAACGCTCTGTGAATGGCTTGTAGGAGCAGTTTGCTGAGTCTTCTCCTTTTACAAAAGCTTGGCCATAAAATTCATATACGTTGTCTGTGGTTCTTTTATGAAGGTTTGAGGAAAATACCTATCAGCCCTACACACATATTCATAACATTCTTTGATTAAATAAATTTATTTTAAGCATAACTCCAACAGCTAAAAATGTAATTTATAGCAGGTGAGTCTTTTTCCCCTGGAATGTGGACTGGTACCGGTACTGCACTGATTCTGAGCCTTCAAACGATCTTAACAGAAGTTTCACATAACTTAGAAGTCGATATAAAATAATGTGTTTTAACCACAAAATGATTATGCTCAGTAGCAAGCAACATATCCCCAACTGTAGCACAGAGCAGCTCATCGATACATTAATGCAGCAGGCAGCCATGTTGCCTGATGGGAAACATTTTGGTAGACAATGCCAAACATTGAGAAGTTTTAATTATTGTTATCAAACGTTATCAAACACGGTGTTTTGAAGCCAAAAATACCTCAGAAATATACAGAGACAACCAAACTGAAATTAGTTCATCTGCTTATGTTCCAAATGATCAGAAAGCCAGAAGCCAATAACGCTTTATCTCAGCGAGAGAAGTCAAAAAAGAACTATTTGTGAATATGCAGCTTTACATTCAATTTTCAGCTTGTTAGTTGTTGGACAGCTCCGAATTGCTGAGCAGCACTAGATCTGGCTGAATTAAACTGAAATTAGTTCATCTGCTTATGTTCTAAATGATCAACAAGCCAGAAGCCAAAAACGCTTTATCTCAGCGAGAGAAGTCAAAAATGAACTATTTGTGAATATGCAGCTTTACATTCAATTTTCAGCCT
>NW_006800827.1:97832-109297 GCF_000485575.1 Poecilia formosa | reverse complement strand
CGATTTAAAGGACGGTAAGTTTGTGTTTTATGATTTTTAATATACAGGATTGATGTGAATGAGCTGAACATCATCTGCTCTGATTTCTGCTTTCTGAACATGTTGGTTGACCTGCTGACCTCAGATGATTCAATAATCAGCCCAGAGTTATTTTACAAGTTATTACAACAGAAATTCAAACTGTGACACAAACTGAAAACACATTTTTCAAACTTTAACTGAATCTAAGCTGCTCTTTGACATTATGAGCCTGAAATGAGTCCAGTTCATTTAGAGCGACTCCAGGAGGTTTAAAATGAGGAGCTGGACCAAAAGAGGATAAACCCTCAGCCAGCTGTCACCATGGAGACTCTCCCTAGAGCTCCTCCTGGAGGACGGAGTCTGAACTGCAGCAGCTTCAGGTTCACCAAGCTGAGGAAAAGCAGCTCTGATCCAGAAGAGATGCAGGAGAAAAACCTTCAAACCTCCAGGATTCATCAGGGAGAAAAGCTCTGAACCTCAGGAACAAGTCAGATTTATCAATAACACATAATAACATAAGATACAGCTGATCAAAGCTCTGGATGATAAAATAGCATCAATGTTTTTCATTTTCCTAATTATTTCAAACATGTTTGTTGCAACGTGCTGGAACTGAAGATGTTTACAGTTAAAAACATGGAATCAAAAACCTTAACAGGAAAATATTTAAACATTTCTGAAAAAAATCACAAGATTTTCTGACATGAAATGAAATTTTTTGTTCTGACTCAACACCGTCTCCATAGCAACGAACATTGTCTCTGTCAGACAGAAATTAAACGACCCATTAATAATGATATGAAAACTCAGAGATGAGAATTAAGCAACATACATGCAGCTTTAAGAAACAGAAACAGGATCAGACATTGAACCAGTGGAATATCAGAAACTGAATAAATGAAATGATTGAGATGCTTTCAGGAAGAACAATTAACACAAAAGGTTTAGTTTATGAAAAACTATAAAACACACACATACAGTCATATTTAATAAGTTAGAGTATATGTGCAGATGAGGCCTGTTTGTCAGATTAAAAGTATCTTTTGAAATTAAGCAGCTAAACACACTTTTTATTAGATTGACATTTGTTTTTAAAATAGTTTTTATTGATCTGATGTCATATTCTAATCTTAATGTGTTTCATTAACTAAACAGAAAATCATGATTAACAGAAATAAAGGCTTGAAAGCATCTGTTAAATAATCTGTTTCACTTTATGAACTGAGTTACTAAAATAAATTAATTATATTCTAATTTAAGAAATATGACTGTGTTTACTGTAGCAGATCTTCTCACTGAAATGTGTCTCATATAAATAAAGTAAAATAAAAACCTCAGTTCAGTAACAGAAAGATGAAATAAAAACATTTTAATTCCAGATGAAACGTCTGAAAGTTACAAACTGATCCTGATGCTAAACTGCAGCCCAGTTTGATTCAGTTCCTATAATAATGAAGCTTTCAGTCCAGTTTGGACGGGTTATAGATCGGTTCTGTAACGGTTCTGGTTCTGTAACAGTTCTGGTTCTGTAACGGTTCTGGTTTGGTTCTGGTGAAGGACAAACAGCTGGTACCAGTTCATGTTTCCTCTTGGTGACGATGAAAACAGTCAGTCAGTGATTCTGGATGAAGGATCTGCTGAGGTTCTGGATCCATCATCCTGCAGGTCAGACTGGACTTTCTGCTCAGCTGGTTGGTTCTGATTTGTTAAAAGCTGCTGAGCTCCAGCTGGATCTACAGGCGGCTGATTTGGCTTTGGACTCCAACATAGAGCTTTTTTACGGATCAAATAAAGAATAATACCTAAAGCCACCAAACCAACCACCACACCAACTGACACACCAACCACCAGAACCAGATCTGATCCATCTCTCTTCACTCCATCAGGTTCACCTGCAGAACAGAACCAGGTGTTAGTTTGATGTTCAGGTAGAAAATGACTGAACATCATCTGATCTCAGACCAGCTGATTTCTAGACTCTCAACTAAAACATCTTTAGAAAACATCAAAGTGATTATGTGAAAACTGAGTTTGAGGAAAATCCTGTATTTCCTTTTCAAAATAAAAGCTAAATCTTCAAAATATCACCATGGTAACACAGTCCTTTTATAAGCTGCTGCTAGCAGCTTTTCTATTCGTTAACCTGAGGTGGTGCTGTTCTACACAGATTTTATATTCCTAAACTCTTATCATAGCAGAAAAAATGAAGCTGGAGAAGTTTCTGACTAACAATGTTCATTATTTTAAAATCTTTGTTTTTGTTTAGCTTTTTTCTTGTAAAATAAAACAAAAAATCTAGATTGGGAGACTACTATCTTGTTTAAAAATCAATAGCCATTAATAAGATCCCAGGGCATTTATTAATGAATTGGATATATAACAGTGGATTAAATGTGTAAACTCTGTAACAACACAGAAAATGAGTGAATGAAGACAAATTAGCACTGAGGCTAAATAAAAACAATAGTGGGTGAAGGTTTAAAGGTGTGTGAAGGAAGACTACCTGGTAAGTTATATAGTAGACGAAGTGGGAGGATGTTACACAAGATGGCAGATGCTGTTGTAACATCATCCTTGAAAACTGGCATCAGGTTAAACAAAGGTCAACGGATGCAGCTAAAGGTCACTGCTGCCGTTAGCGTTAGCAGCCAGGGTCAGCGGCTTTGTGAGTCTCTTGGTGTTGAGTCTCCACATGTTAGGAATTAAAGAGTTTTATGAGGTCATTGTCGGGTCATTGATGCTCTTTGAGGGACATTGATAAAACCAGCTGCACCTGCTGGAGCGCCACCTTCTGGCAGAAAGAGGAAAGACACAGCAGTGGGTGAAACCTCATCAGAGCTGCGTCGTCTCCTGGTCCAGTAATCTGATTACTGTTAGTCTGCCTGCTCTGCTTTGGACCAGCAGAGCAGGGAGTTTGTCTGGTGAAGGAGGACTGACCACTTTTCATGGCCACCTCTCTACTTGACCTCAGTCACATGACCTCATGTCCAGGTCACCTGACCCTGATCCTGTGGCTTCGGGATCCTGAAGGTTGCTGTGTTAGCTTAGGTGTGTAGCATGCATGATTAGCATGCTAACTGTGCTTCACTTTGGTTCATCAGTCAGGTTAATGTCAGGGTCTCTCTTAGCTCTGAACTTATAGGGCCTTAAGAGCTGCATTTATGTATCAGTGCATCTTTCCACAGTAACCTGATGGAGTGTCAGGACATGCAGTCCTCTGGTATGTCTGACCAGGTCAGGATAGCACCAGCTGCTACTGGTTCACAGATGGTCCCAGTTTCTCCTCCAGACAGGCTGATCATGGTAACTACAGGACCTAGAACCACTTCATCAGCTGATCCTGGAGGATCTAGATCTCATCCTGCAGGGACTCAGACTGTTGGATGGTCACAGTTGGGCTCAGTTTTATGTTTCCAGATATCAAAGCAGCAGGCTTCAGGTCAAAGGTTCCTCTTTCAATGCACAAAGAAAAACGTAGGTCTGTCACTTGACCAGCTAACCCAAGATGATCAAACTTGGTTTCTGCAGAGCTTCAGGCTTCCTGACATGCAGATAATCACCTGAAGGCAAGTTCAAGTGTCTGAGCTCATTTTAAAGCTCTGCGATGTCACAGGGATCCAGCCTCAGCTCCAGACGAATTTAACAAGAGGGGGCAAAATGAATCTACGTAGCTGAAACTAGACAACATCAGTAGCCTACAGGATATAGCTTAAGGTGCTGTATTGATAGCTAGTCATCTTTTAGCTAACATTACCTGCATCCAGCAGCTTTACTCAACTCAGTCGGTTAGTTTGGGTGAAAAACTGTGAAAAGTTCTTTGCGTTTTGCTGCCATGATTCTAACACACCTGCGTAACTCTGCACAGCAGCAGCAGGTCTCCTTCAGTGCCACAAAGGTGTAAACCCAGTGTGAGCGTTGTAGCGCTCATGTTGGGTTTGAAGGAGGCTCGGAAAAACAGGTTACAACATGTTAACAACGGATTAAACAGTTTTAACTGCTGAAAAAAGTGACAGAGGACACAGATATGGGAAGTGTGGAAGCCTCTACTGTATCAAATCGACATAGGAATAACAGAGAGATGGCCATTCTAAGGTAAAAACNAATAAATTTATGAAAGAACCAAATTTTATGACTGTTTTTTGTGACAAACATGTATGTGTTCCGATCACTCTATCACAGAAAAATAAGAGTTGTAGAACTTATTGAAGACTCAAGACAGCCATAACATTATGATTTTTTACAAGTGTATGTACACTTTTGACCACAACTGTAAGTTAGAGTATATGTGCAGATGAGGCCTGTTTGTCAGTTTAAAAATATCTTTTGAAAATAACCTTTAAGCAGTTAAACACACTTTTTATTAGATGGACATTTGTTTTTAAAATAGTTTTTATTTATCTGATGTCATATCCTAATCTTAATGTGTTTCATTAACTAAACAGCGAATCATAACTAACAGAAATAAAGGCCTGAAAACATCTGAGAAATAATCAGTTTCACTTTATGAATTGAGTCACTGACATAAATTAGCCTTTCAGTAATATTCAAATTTATGGAATATGACTGTTCAATGTAGCAGATTTTCTCACTGAGATCCATCCTGAATAAATAGTCAAATAAAAAGACTCTGTCTCTTTAAGCAGCTCAGTTCAGTGACAGATGAAATAAAAACATTTTAATTCCAGATGAAACGTCTAAAAGTTACAAACTGATCCTGAATTAAACTGCAGCCCAGTTTGATTCAGTTCCTATAATAATGAAGCTTTCAGTCCAGTTTGGACGGGTTCTAGATCGGTTCTGGTTCTGTAACGGTTCTGGTTCTGTAATGGTTCTGGTTTGGTTCTGGTGAAGGACAAACATCTGGTACCAGTTCATGTTTCCTCTTGGTGACGATGAAAACAGTCAGTCAGTGATTCTGGATGAAGGATCTGCTGAGGTTCTGGATCCATCATCCTGCAGGTCAGACTGGACTTTCTGCTCATCTGGTCGGTTCTGATCCGTTAAAGGCTGCTGAGCTTCAGGTGGATCTACAGGCTGATTTGGATTTCGACTCCAACATAGAGCTTTTTTACGGTTCAAATAAACAACAAAAATAACTAAAGCTACTAAAACAACCAGACCAACCGACACACCAACCACCAGACCTGATCCGTCTCTGTTCCCTCCACCAGGTTCACCTGCAGAACAGAACCAGGTGTTAGTTTGATGTTCAGGTAGAAAATGACTGAAGATCATCATCTGATCTCAGACCAGCTGATTTCTAGACTCTCAACTAAAACATCTTTAGAAAACATCTAAAAGAAAAGTGATGATGTGAATATAATCTCTATATATAAAATCAATAGCTATAAAGTCCAATGGCATTAATTAATAAATTAGATATAAATTTGTCGATGGTTCAAATGAATTTGTGAACTCTGAAATAGCAAGCACTGCAGGATCTACAGGACAAACACGACGTCTCTTTACAACTCAGCAGAATTCATGCTAAATATCTTAACTTTACAGTGAAAGTACAGAAGCCAACACTCTATAACAGAGCTAGATCCAGTCAACCGAAGAACAAACAAATGAGGAATTAGAAATAAACCAATTTATTCTGAATACAGTAATGTCACAGTCAGGAAGTGGATGAGGACAAATTAGCACTAAGGCTAAATAAAACCTATGGTGTGTGAAGGGTTAAATGTGTGAAGGAAAACTAACTGGAAAGTTAATCAGTACCCAGTCAAAGTTTCAGCAAATAAAAATCTGGTTGCACCAACATGTGGGGTCCAGGTCATAAGATGCTCCATTAGTTACACATTTTTGGTTTGATGCCATTTGGAGTTTATGACAGAAATTCATGACATTCAGCTGCTCCACTGAAGAGATGATGTTTAAATTTATATCTATTTCTGGAATGGAAAACCTGGAGTTTCCAAACTCAGAGTTAGCATACAGAAACCTGCAGAGACTCTGATCCAGAGACGGGCGCGGAGCTATAGGGGGAGCTGGGGGGGGGCTGCTGCCCCCCAAACCGGGCCACATGGGGGCCTGGAGGTGCCATGGAGGGAGGAATGGTTTCAAGTCATTGAAATATGTGATTATAGGCAGAGAAAGTGCGCCTCGCCTGTTGAGAAGGGTGTATTTAATGTTAAATACCCCCCGCCCCCCTTTATAGTTTCAGTTTCACTCCACGTAAGGGGCCCGGTGATTGGTTAGGGGCCTGGTGATTGGTTAGGGGCCTGGTGATTGGTTAGGGGCCCGGTGATTGGTTAGGGGCCTGGTGATTGGNAATATGTAAAGCAGAACATATTTCAATGCAAGATGGAGTTGAGTGGATCTTTAGGTTGGCTCTTTTAATGTGGCTCACAGTGTTACTACATCCCTGGTTCTGATTATCTGGGTTTGGGTCAGGGCTTCTCGGTCCCTGTGGACTTTCAGGGTTGTCACAGAAAGATCATATTACATCACTATGACAAGTTGTTCTCCACATTAATGCTCCTAATAACAGGGAGAACTCCCCCTGCTGGACAGACTGGTGAACACCAGGTCCTCCCAGCTGAGGTTCCTCATAGAATAATGTTCAGAGATAATTAACAGACATTATTTTAGTGATGAAAACCTCATAGAGAACAGAAACAGGACAGAAAATCAGCATTCATAACTTCTCCTTCTGTTCACTGATTGACCCGATATAAAATCTCCTGGAAGAAATTCAAGTCAAAGGGAGAAAACCCAGACTGAGCTGTAAGCGAGAGTTGAATCAAATGGAACTGGACAGGAAGACAACAGCCAGACTAAGACTTGAAATAAAATCCAGGATCTTTAATGTCTGAGACAGAAAACATCAAAAAGTGGTTTGGAGCACTGCAGCAGCCAGTTACCATGGTGATATGTTTAAGTTAATATCTATTTCTGGAAAAGGAAACCTGGTTCTTTTCCAAACTGAGAGTTAATCTACGCAGAGGTTTCAGACAACCAGCCTGCTGGACTGTCAGCTGTTTCACTCTGACACGACCAAGAAGCTTTCAGCTTAAAACTTTGAGACAAATAAACATTTTTACTCACCTGGAGGAGGAAGAACATCCAGGTTGATGATGACGATGGTCATCCTCCGGCTGTTTGTTTCTCTCTGAACGACCTGACACTCGTATGCTCCTCTGTCGTCAGTCGTCACCTTCCTCAGAACCAAAGACACGTTTCCATCCTTCATCTGTCTGTCCTGCAGATCCACTCGGTCCTTAAACATCACATGCTTGTTTTCTAGATCAAGCTGATCGTTTCTGTACAGAAGAACATATTCTGACCCCAGATCAGGTCTGATCCACTCTACCACTACAACAGGTTTATTATCAGGAGATCTGCATGGTAGAGATGTGTTCTGTCCAGCTTGAGCTGTGATGTTTCTCTGATCTGTAGGAGAGGAAACAGAGCAGAGAGGTTAAAGGTCATTTATTCAGCTGTACTGACTTACCAAAGAAACCTAAAGAGAATAAGTTTCTGNGGTGATTGGTTAGGGGCCCGGTGATTGGTTAGGGGCCTGGTGATTGGTTAGGGGCCCGGTGATTGGTTAGGGGCCCGGTGATTGGTTAGGGGCCCGGTGATTGGCCCCGGCCCCCCGGCCCGACGCTCACTTGTTCCGCTAGTGTCCAGAGACAAACAACAACTCACCTGGAGACGTTTGGACATCCAGGTTGATGGTGAGGACGGCCTCCATCTGGCTGTTTGTGGGAACGACTCGACACTCGTATGCTCCTCTGTCGTCAGTCGTCACGTTCCTCAGAGCCAAAGACACGTTTCCATCCTTCATCTGTCGGTCCTGCAGATCCACCCGGCCTTTAAAAGATGGATGCTGGTGATCTGAGTTAATCTTCCTGTTTCTGTACAGAAGAACATATTCTGACCCCAGATCAGGTCTGATCCACTCTACCACTACAACAGGTTTATTATCAGGAGATCTGCATGGTAGAGATGTGTTCTGTCCAGGTTCAGCTGTGATGCTTGTCTGATCTGCAGGAGAGGAAACAGAGCAGAGAGGTTAAAGGTCATTTATTCAGCTGTGCTGCCTTTTACATAAGAGTAGAGATGCTTTAAAAATCTCACATTAGGGGTGAATGATATGGACTTAAAGTTTTTCATCATATTTTGTACAGTAATGATAAACATGACACAATAATTGACCAACATGCTGGTCAGTGAAACATTTATTCAGGACCAAAGTCTCGTCTGATTTCTGTCACTAAGCTGAACACAGAAACTACATTTAATCAGATGTTTGATTTTTACTCTCACTGAACAAACAGTGGAGAAAATAGAAAAAATAATCACAACGACCAGTTTGGAGTTTTTTAAAACATTAATTGGAACGACGATAATGATAAATCAAAATTCTTATCATGAAATTTATCCCAATAATTGATAAACCATGCAATAAACGCCTGTCCTCCCTCACATGTCCCTCTGAAGGCCAATGGATCAAAACATTCAATCATATTTATGCACTACAGAAATGACTCCACATCCCAGAATGCACTGGGTGAGGTGTGAAATAGTTTGATTCACTTCAGTTTATTTATTTACAACATGTCGTCTCCAGGCTCTTTACAAGAGAAAGTCATTTCAGTTCAGTCACATTCATTTCAATTGATCCGGTTATCAATCAATAAACTCAATTAGTTATTCAATAGCAGTTTAAAACATTTCTGTCTAAGGAAACCCAGCAGAGCATCAGTCGGTTTGCAGCTTTCAGTCCTGGACTGATCGTCTGTCTCATACCTGCTGCAACTACATGGTGACAGTTTCATCAAATATGTAGACAAATATTTTTTATAAAAGCACAAAGTGGAGCTTTTAACACCAACAACTGGGAACTCATGGACTGCAGCAGATGTCGACCCAGGAGGGGCAAAGATCAGATTTAATAGTTAGATTCCTAAACTATATTTACACACACAGGCCAGTCAATCTTCCACGACTAAATAAAGCAAAATCCACTAACAAATACTGTATTATTGCGCATTTCAGGGCGAGAGCCCCCACAATGCATTTGGGCTCAGGGAACAGAAATGGCTAGGCACGGCCCTGGAGGAAAAGAGTCTGAAAACCAGACAACCTCCATCTTAACCCGACGTTACTCAGATGGTTTCTGGTCACCGTCAGTCTTTGTTCATCCAAATTAAAGTCTTGATTTCATGTGACCAACACATTTATCTGCTCTGCTGGAAAACCAAAAACATGAACCGGACCACTGACTGGACAAAGACGCGTCTCCATGAACAACCAGAGTAGAAAGCATAATATCAAATAACTGAAATTAAATCATTCTCACAGAAACTTGCCTGTAGAGATGAAGATCATAGACATCAGAGTCAAGAGAAACGAGGCACAAGGTAAAAAATCCATTTCCTGGTTTCGCTGCCCGACAGTTATATATGTACGCTACGTCTCTTATCACGATGATGTGACTTTAAAAAACACCAGAAACACAAGAAGTCTAACTTAAAACACTAAACTTTACTGATTTACTGTTTGTTGAGCCACAAATTAATCAATATCTTATTTGCCGTTAATAAATACTCATGTCAGAGAGCTCGACACAAGAGCGGAAGTCAAGAGTCACAGATGGAAAGTTTGGCTCCTTTCAGAGAGCCGGTTCTTTTGGCTCGGCTCCTTTCAGAGAGCCGGTTCTTTTGGCTTGGCTCCTTTCAGAGAGCCGGTTCTTTTGGCTCCCAAACGGCTCTCGATTCATTATCATCTGTAGCCTCTTTGCATTCAGTGTTGTCATGAAAAGCCCTTTACTCGCCTAATTCTATGCATTTTATTTGTTACGGAAGCAGGTATTTCTACTTTTGTGTAATATTTTAATCAAACTTTTAATTCTTATCCAACACAAACAAATGAACAAAACATTAAGAGGTCTACCAGCAGAACCAAAACAGAATCAGAACCGGTCACAGTAACAATGAAGCTGCTCTGTCTGCTATTTCCAATGTCTTTAAGCTGCTGCTCTCTCCAGGAGCTTCGTTTACAGACGTAGTACGACCAACGAGCTTTAACAAACAACAGGGAGGCACAGGCTTCAAAAATAAATAAGCTCTTTATTGAGCAATATGAAATACGGGAGCACGACTGTATTTACCCAGAAACCTCTAGGCTCATAGTGGAAACAGCTCCTGTCCTCATGGGACTGGCCATCAGGCCACCAGGCTACCAGTCACCTCACGGCTCTGCCAGGAGCAGGACCGACCCAAAGAGCCGGAGCTCAGGAGTAAAAGGAATAAGAAGTGGGGAGCTGGCTCTCATTGACACGTATTCATGACATGTTTGTGTGGATTACTGCACACTTTCATTCAAAGTTCAGCTTTGTTCATGCCGAGCTGTGGATAAAATGTTCCACTAATATTTTGTGTGTATGTAAAGTTAATACATGAGGCCATAAACTGCGAGGTCTGACCTTGTGTGTGGAAGTTAAAGCACCTTTTGTCCTTCATGGCAGATGGTCGGGGTTTGAGGCGTGGCTACGATCACATGCTTTGATGCAGCAAAAAACTGTTGATAACTTTTGACTGTGCTGAATAATCCTGAAGTTTAAACTCCAGGAGGAATTCAGTCACAACCTGGATGTAAAGAGACAAATGGTGGTTTTTGGATTACAGAATCTGGATCATGGTGCAGAGGCCAGTTTGTGTCAAAGTGGTGTGTGGTGGTGAGGAGTGACGCAGGATGTAGATGAATAAGATGAATTGAATGATGGTGATGCTCAGACAGTCCAAGACAGGCAGCACGGCAGAGAAACTAGCGCACAGCTAAATGCCAGTAGCAACTGATACAAGACTGACTAAACAAGCAGATGCCGACACTTAACAGTACGACTGAGCCGGCAGACGCACTAACAGACAGCAAACTAGGACAGAACTGACTGAGACACGTTAGACACAGACAGGCAAAGATAAGGACCCGACGAGGAACACAGACAACAGGTGGGACTAAATACACACAGGGGTAATCAAGGGAACGAGACACAGCTGGGAACAATCAATGGGGAAGACGCAGAGACAGAGACACACAGGGAACAGGACCACACAGAAAAAACTCAAAATAAACACACAGAAACATGGATCATGGTGCAGAGGCCTGTTTGGAGACCCTACAGAATGATTCCTGTTCATTAAATCTTTTTCACACACAGCTACGGTGGCCCTGAGGTACAAACCACTTCAACAAATTCAAAAATGTTTTTGTAAGTTGTAATTGTACTTCGTTAATGTTGTGTTTTTGTGATTTGTTGAAGTGGTTTGCACCTCAGGGCCACCGTACACAGCACTCATCTCTACAGCAGCAGCAGCAGCCAGGCCTGGTTGTTTCCGGTTGAAAGGCTCCACTGACCATTGTCGAGAAAAGTCGAGCTCATCCCACTTCCCCATGCTGGAGATTTTAGTTTAATAATAACAATAAATAAA
>NW_006800827.1:88973-96977 GCF_000485575.1 Poecilia formosa | reverse complement strand
CCCAGTGTCCTCCAGTGTCCCCCAATGTCCCCCAGTGTCCCCCAGTGCCGCCGGGCCTGCAGGGATCCATCCTTATTAGAATCTCTCTCAACCAATGATGTTCATTTTACACCGAGGTGTGAAGTGCAGTGCCTTCTGGGATTCTGAGTTTTTCACCAGTCCCTTTGTCCTCCGGTCTGTAATCTGGATCAGGACTCTGTCAGTCCTTGGTTCTCTGATCGTTGGGTCCAAACACACATTATTATACTTCACTGACCTTTGCTCATTTCACAGGAATGTTATTATCCATCCTTTACAGCCACTTGTCCCTGCAGGGTTGTGTGACGACTGGAGTCAATCTCCAGCAGCCATTGGATGATAGGTGGGGCACACATCTGTTATTTTTTAACAGATTGTAGCTTCTTAATATGTAAAGCAGAACATATTTCAATGCAAGATGGAGTTGAGTGGATCTTTAGGTTGGCTCTTTTAATGTGGCTCACAGTGTTACTACATCCCTGGTTCTGATGATCTGGGTTTGGGTCAGGGCTTCTCGGTCCCTGTGGACTTTCAGGGTTGTCACAGAAAGATCATATTACATCACTATGACAAGTTGTTCTCCATATTAATGCTCCTAATAACAGGGAGAACTCCCCCTGCTGGACAGACTGGTGAACACCAGGTCCTCCCAGCTGAGGTTCCTCATAGAATAATGTTCAGAGATAATTAACAGACATTATTTTAGTGATGAAAACCTCATAGAGAACAGAAACAGGACAGAAAATCAGCATTCATAACTTCTCCTTCTGTTCACTGATTGACCCGATATAAAATCTCCTGGAAGAAATTCAAGTCAAAGGGAGAAAACCCAGACTGAGCTGTAAGCGAGAGTTGAATCAAATGGAACTGGACAGGAAGACAACAGCCAGACTAAGACTTGAAATAAAATCCAGGATCTTTAATGTCTGAGACAGAAAACATCAAAAAGTGGTTTCACGTACAGCAGCACTGGAGCCAGTTACCATGGTGATATGTTTAAGTTAATATCTATTTCTGGAAAAGGAAACCTGGTTCTTTTCCAAACTCAGAGTTAATCTACTGAGAGGTTTCAGACAACCAGCCTGCTGGACTGTCAGCTGTTTCACTCTGACACGACCAAGAAGCTTTCAGCTTAAAACTTTGAGACAAATAAACATTTTTACTCACCTGGAGGAGGAAGAACATCCAGGTTGATGATGACGATGGTCTTCCTCCGGCTGTTTGTTTCTCTCTGAACGACCTGACACTCGTATGCTCCTCTGTCGTCAGTCGTCACCTTCCTCAGAACCAAAGACACGTTTCCATCCTTCATCTGTCTGTCCTGCAGATCCACTCGGTCCTTAAACATCACATGCTTGTTTTCTAGATCAAGCTGATCGTTTCTGTACAGAAGAACATATTCTGACCCCAGATCAGGTCTGATCCACTCTACCACTACAACAGGTTTATTATCAGGAGATCTGCATGGTAGAGATGTGTTCTGTCCAGCTTGAGCTGTGATGTTTCTCTGATCTGTAGGAGAGGAAACAGAGCAGAGAGGTTAAAGGTCATTTATTCAGCTGTACTGACTTACCAAAGAAACCTAAAGAGAATAAGTTTCTGCCTTTAACATCAGAACAGAGATGCTACAAAGTAACATCAAGGTAATCATTCATCCATAGAGCAGAAAGGACTACNGCACCTTGCAGCGGCCCGCCCAACTATATAGGCATCTGCCCCGCCCACCAATCAATGGTGCGCTTCCTGCTGCACCCGGTGCGCAGAGTGGGGAGGGGGGAACACCATCCCACCACATTGGCATGGCTGCATTTTACCACAGATTCATCCCCAATTTCTCATCTAGAGCAGCATCCCTAACAGACATGACGGGTTCCAGAAGTCCCACAAAAATTCAGTGGACAGCAGATGCCATTGCAGCTTTTAAAGACATTAGCCAGTCCCTGAGTAAGAATCCTGTTTTGCACTCACCAGATTTTGCAAAAGACTTTTTGTTGCAAACTGATGCTTCTGCAGGGACCACCAGAGGACCTACATCCAGTTGCTTACATCAGTCGCAAACTGCTGCCAAGAGAGAGACGCTATGCAACTGTGGAGAAGGAAGCCTTGGCTATTAAATGGGCCCTTGACTCATTTAAATATTATTTGCTAGGAAGAGAATTCACACTTCAGACTGATCACAGAGCCCTCCAGTGGCTAGAAAGAATGAAGGACACTAATGGAAGAATCACCAGATGGTATCTTGCAATGCAGCCATTTCGGTTTAAGGTTCACTACATCCCCGGTAAAGACAACACCACTGCTGATTACCTTTCTCGGTGCCAGAGTGAAGACCAGGAAGTGGGGGAGTGTGTGATGGCCAAATCCATGGCCACACTCTGAAGGCAGAAGTCGGTAATTCTTATGCACAATTTAGTTTTCATAATTTATTTTTTCATTCAAATACAACACTTTAGTTTCAGTAAAACATTTATTAGTTGATTTGGATACATTTGTTCTTTATGTTAGCGCGCACATTTAGTTAACATGTGAATTTATATCAACTTTAAAGTTTAATTTGTTTGCAACTAACTTTGTTTGTTTTTGCCGGTGCTTACCTGCCTTGGAGTGGCCAGACAAAGATGGATGCCAGGGCTCAGCAGGCTTAAATGCTGATTGGACTGCACCACTAGTTCCTGCTGGCAGGGGAAATTTGTAGTTTCTTTATTTAGATAAGTTTTGTATTTAAGTAAATAGTAGTATTTAAACTTTAATATTTTTGATTTTCATTTTTTGGGTTTTAGTTTAGCCAAACTTAGCTGTACTGTTAGTTGTTTGTGTTATTTGTAATTGTATTCTGTTTAGTTACCCCTATTGTGTCTTAATTGGTCTGATCAGAAAGTATATATACCCCTGTGTGTCGTTTCTTTGAGGTCAGTTATGTTTGTTTGTGCAGCCAGTTTGTTTACATTTTTTGCCTGAGTTCAGTTTTGTTTCTTTGACCTCTTTTATGAGCTCAGTTTATCCTTTTGTCATTTATAATCTTTGGGTTAAAATAAAAAACCCTATTTTTCTAATTAATATCCTGTGACTCCTTCTGTTTTTAACAGAACACTCCTGCTCTTTCTGAAACTCCGCCTTCAGGAAGTCATCACAACATGGCTCCTCTATTAACTAACTGTTTTACCAGCGTTGCTCTGAGAAGTAGCTCCTATAATGAGCTCAGCAGTTCCTCCAGCTGCCTGCTAATTGCTGCTGGCTAGTCTGAAGGAGCTGAGGGGGAGTGAGGCAGAAACTTGGAAACTGCAGCTCTGAGCAGGTGAAGGTAGATCCCTTCAGGCGTTTTGCACAGGCAACATCCGATCACACACACCGGTCTCCAGTATCTTAACAGACTTTGGTACAGAAAATAATGAGACTCGGAGGAAAGATGATAGAAACCAGACATTTAGTCATATACCATATTCTTGTTTATCTGACGGGCTGAAAATGCATTTCACCAGTTAAAATATACCTTCTGCATCATAAGAAGCGGTTTTTACTTTGCATTAAAGGGTAGTTTCATGTATTTTCTAGACATGTGGTATCATTTTATAGCCCAATCAAGTAACTATGTTACCTTCGGGTCTCATAAAATATAACTTAAAATAAGTTTCACTTTGTAATTTAACTCCTTGAAATTGGGCCTCTGTCTCTTTAAAACCTCCTGCTCTTTCTGAAACTCCGCCTTCAGGAAGTCATCACAACATGGCTCCTCTATTAACTAACAGTTTTACCAGCGTTGCTCTGAGAAGTAGCTCCTATAATGAGCTCAGCAGTTCCTCCAGCTGCCTGCTAATTGCTGCTGGCTAGTCTNGTTTTACCAGCGTTGCTCTGAGAAGTAGCTCCTATAATGAGCTCAGCAGTTCCACCAGCTGCCTGCTAATTGCTGCTGGCTAGTCTGAAGGAGCTGAGGGGGAGTGAGGCAGAAAATTGGAAACTGCAGCTCTGAGCAGGTGAAGGTAGATCCCTTCAGGAGTTTTGCTCAGACAGACATCAACTCACCTGGAGGAGGAAGAACATCCAGGTTGATGATGAAGACTGTCTCTGTTCTGCTGTTTGTTTCTCTCTGAATGACCTGACACTCGTATGCTCCTCTGTCGTCAGTCGTCACGTTCCTCAGAGCCAAAGACACGTTTCCGTCCTTCATCTGTCGGTCCTGCAGATCCACCCGACCTTTAAAAGATGGATGCTGGTGATCTGAGTTAATCTTCCTGTTTCTGTACAGAAAAACATATTCTGACCCCAGATCAGGTCTGATCCACTCTACCACTGCAACAGGTTTATTATCAGGAGATCTGCATGGTAGAGATGTGTTCTGTCCAGGATGAGCTGTGATCCTTGTCTGATCTGTAGGAGAGGAAACAGAGCAGAGAGGTTAAAGGTCATTTATTCAGCTGTACTGACTTACCAAAGAAACCTAAAGAGAATAAGTTTCTGTCTTTAACATCAGAACAGAGATGCTACAAAGTAACATCAAGGTAATCATTCATCCAGAGAGCAGAAAGGACTACAAATCCCAGAATGCTTTGTGAGTGATGCCTGACAGAGGATCAGGAAGAAGCTACTGAGTTATTTTACTGTTGAGGATAAAACAGGTTTTTACATGAAGATATTTGCTACTGAAGCAGCACTAGGCTGTGGTGAACATGTAGCATCATTTTATAGCCCAATCAAGTAACTATATTACCTTCGGATCTCATATAATATAAAATAAAATAAGTTTCACTTTGTAATTTAACTCCTTGAAATTGGGTCTCTGTCTCTTTAAAAATTCCTGCTCTTTCTGAAACTCCGCCTTCAGGAAGTCAACATGGCTCCTCCAAATTGTTCAGTTTGCATCAAATGAAGCATTAAGTTGGTCTCTCAACTCAATGATGTTCTGTGGCCCTTTGGAGCAGCTTGAACAGATCAGCGCCGAGCATATAAATATTTATACATACAACATGGTAGCTCCGTTCAGGCATCATAGCAGCTACGGTAACAGAGGTCATGAATTGATACATGGTAGGTACAGAAAGGCATTGTGATAAAGTAGCCAGACAACAGCTGCTGGCTGACAGAACAGTTGTCCGATTCTGGAAAGCCAGTAAAACAAATCTCTGCTTCATTTCGGGTTCACAGATCGTGAACCCGAAATGGTTTCACAATCAATCACTTTCTCTACAAGTATCAAGCTGTATGCTAAAAGTGACTGAGACACCTGATCCACAGCAAAGGCATCAAAATGTCATTCAGGCTGGAGAAATGGGGCTGGATGGTGACAAACACAGGGAAGATAATCCACACAGAAGAGAGAATAGCAGAGGGAAGCCTTTGAACACCACAGGCAAGTGGCAACTACAAAGAGGTCACAAGGAAAACAGCAACAAATAAATACCTGCAATGAGTAAGAAAGGTCCTGACAAGACAATTCAGTGGCAACATCAAGGTCCAGACAGTCAACAGCAATGCCTTGCTGGTAATCAGATAACCTGAAGTTCAGACATGACGCATGCTCACCATGCACGGTGGATTCTACCTCAGGTACACCATCCCTGTACTTGTCCAGGGATCCTATATTAGGGCTGTACCTCAACCACACAGAAGGAGNAACAGAGATGCTACAAAGTAACATCAAGGTAATCATTCATCCATAGAGCAGAAAGGACTACAAATCCCAGAATGCTTTGTGAGTGATGCCTGACAGAGGATCAGGAAGAAGCTACTGAGTTATTTTACTGTTGTGGATAAAACAGGTTTTTACATGAAGATATTTGCTACTGAAGCAGCTCTAGGCTGTGTTGAACAAGTAAAATATGAAAATGATAAATACAAAAGCAGTAAACACATTAGAAATAATCCAAAAGGAATTATTCTGATGTTTAAACAATTACTGCAGAACCTGATTGATCACCTGCAAAAACAACTTCATTGTTCAAAATAGATATTTTACAATAAATAGGTTTTTGTGTCATTGAACTGGTCAGAGTCACCAGAATGAAAAGTTTGATACAAAGTTTATGTAAGAAAGATAAATGGATTTGTCCTGTTTCTATTATGAAGGTTCAGTCTGGATTCTGTTCTAATGCAAAAGGATCATATTGGTGACATCTACTGGTGAACAAACCAGTTTTAGATCATGATGATGGTCATGAGAACTTGAATACTGATCAGAGAAAACAAATTAGATATTTGATTATTCCCTTTAATGTAAACTGGTTGACTTGGTGAGCCTCAGTTTCCATCACCAAATAAACAGAGACACTGATAAATATTGAATTGTTGCTCCTTTCAGGGCCCCACAAACCATGTGCCCTTCGGAGAGCTAAAGGCTAGCTCCGGCCCTGGAGGAGGAAACATGGAGACCCGACCGTCTCGATCTCTAAGGTCTTTAAAGCTTCAACAGGCTTTTCTGCTCCTGGTGTCTCTGCATGATGATCTAGTCTGTTGTTCTGTGAACCAGCACTAACTGGGACCATAAACAGTGATTATCATCATGATGTGAACATGCGTCTCCGTGGATAGCATAACTTTAACTATCGCCGTATCTCAGATCAAAATAACTTTGGATCTTAGTTTTCCTCCAGAAACTCGCCTGTAGAGACAGATGAGACGAAGACGATGATGAAGATCAGGGCCGAAAACAGTGAAGTAGCTGATAGAGAATCCATTTCCGTGTTTCTATCCACCGCCAGTTTCACGTATTTCTCTTATCGCGACAACAAAACACCAGAAGATTCACTTTAAACATTAAACCTTATTTTAAACATTAAACCTTATTTTAAACATTAAACCTTATTATATTTCCACTTTATCGGGCCTCTAATCAATAAAATACCAAACATCCAGAAACACCGATGATCCACGAGCTGCGACAGAAACAAGGAAGAAGGAGGAGCTGAAGGACGATGAGGAGAACTGTTCATCTGACTGAACTGAGTCTCTCGGATCAGTGATCCGTTCACCGGATCTCAGTTCATTCCTTCAGAACAGCGCCTCCTTCAGTACAGTTCTGGTCTGTTCATGCTGTGACATGTTGCCGCTTCACAGCGTCGCTCTGCGTTTACTTCAAGCTACCAGCACACACACATCACACACACATCACACACACACACCGGTCTCCAGTATCTTAACAGACTTTGGTACAGAAAATAATGAGACTCGGAGGAAAGAAGATAGAAAATAAATTATTTCCTTTTTCTTTATCTCTCACTTGGATTATTTCATGTTTTTATTTCAGTACTATAAACATATTTAACATCCAGACATTTAGTCACATACCATATTCTTGTTTATCTGACGGGCTGAAAATGCATTTCACCAGTTAAAATGTACCTTCTGCATCATAAGAAGCGGTTTTTACTTTGCATTAAAGGGTAGTTTTATGTATTTTCTAGACATGTAGTATCATTTTATAGCCCAATCAAGTAGCTATGTTACCTTCGGGTCTCATAAAATATAAATTGAAATAAGTTTCACTTTGTAATTTAACTCCTTGAAATTGGGCCTCTGTCTCTTTAAAACCTCCTGCTCTTTCTGAAACTCCGCCTTCAGGAAGTCATCACAACATGGCTCCTCTATTAACTAACAGTTTTACCAGCGTTGCTCTGAGAAGTAGCTCCTATAATGAGCTCAGCAGTTCCTCCAGCTGCCTGCTAATTGCTGCTGGCTAGTTTGAAGGAGCTGAGGGGGAGTGAGGCAGAAACTTGGAAACTGCAGCTCTGAGCAGGTGAAGGTAGATCCCTTCAGGCATTTTGCTCAGACAGACATCAACTCACCTGGAGGAGGAAGAACATCCAGGTTGATGATGAAGACTGTCTCTGTTCTGCTGTTTGTCTGAACGACTCGACACTCGTATGCTCCTCTGTCGTCAGTCGTCACGTTCCTCAGAACCAAAGACACGTTTCCATCTTTCATCTGTTTGTCCTGCAGATCCACTCGGTCCTTAAACATCACATGCTGGTTTTCTGTGTTAATCTTCTTATTTCT
>NW_006800827.1:39577-51360 GCF_000485575.1 Poecilia formosa | reverse complement strand
CTCTTCAGAGTGGACCAATCAGAGGACAGGAAGCAGAACTTCAGGACTTCCTGTCCTCTGTTGGAGACAGAAGGTCCAGTTGGACTGAGGCCGGTTCTGTCAGGGTTCTGGTTCTGTCCCACATCAGGACGTCCTTCAGTCCACATGGACATGAAGCTCTGAGTTCTGGACGGGTTGATGGAGCTACTGGACCAGGAGGTTCTGGAGCTGAGCAGAACCTGACGGTTCTGGCACTGAGCAGAGATCCAGAACCTTCCAGAACCAGCTGGAGGTTCTGGACCTCTCAGGCCCGGTTCTGATGAAGGTCCAGGGTTAAATGTTACAGAACCAGTTACATGTCAATGTCAAATAGTCAATGAGAGACAACCAGAACTGATCCAGTTCAAACAGAGGTGGAACTGGTTCTGGTCCAAACATTTCTTCTGGTTGGTCTCTAGAAATGCATTTAAACCACTGACCTTTGACCTTTAGCTGAACTTGTTTCATCATCAGGACGTCTCCCTTCCTGCTGTAGACTCTGCAGGTATAGAGGTTCTTGTCTCCACCAGTGGGTCGTCTCAGAGTCAGACTGAGGTCTCCAGTCTTCAGCAGGTTTTCATCCACCCTGGTTCTGGTTCTGTAGAGGTGGTTCTGTTCTTCAGGCTGATTATGACCGTTCTGATTCACATGGACCTTCCTGTTGTCTCTGTCCCTCCACTCCACTTTATCCACCTGCAGTCTGAATATGCAGAACCACGGGAAACGTGGGACCTTTAAGGGCAGCAGGACAGACGCCGTCCCTGATTCCACCTCCACCTGTTGGACTGAGAGACAACAGAGGACAAGATGAGTTGGACACGAGGACAGCTATCCTCTTCATTTGTCCCCTCCATGAAGCCTCTCTCACAAATAATGAAACATCTCACTGTGCAACACGCTGAACAGGCTGCGAACGTCTCCTGTCTCTGCAGCCAATGTAAAGCTCAAACTCAAACCCTCTGCCGTGAGCAAACGGCCAATCAGCATTCAGTATGCAATAAGCCTCCAAGTAGCTTTGAAACAGTGTCACAAAGATCCCACTGCGCATGAAGGACCAAAACTGACATAATAAATAAAAGCCTTGTCCTCACATGCAGGAAGAGAATCATTGGGAGTCAAAGGAGGAAGTGCTGATTTTCATTTAGAACTACCACATGCTAGCAGCAGGCACGACGGAGAAATGTTTTTAAATTCATACCAACTCATCACGGAAACCAGAGGAAGAAGTTCATGTTGCATCTGGCAATACAGACCGATAGCTAAATTTGACTTCCAGTGATTCACTTCCTGCTAAAGAGCCCCCTGGTGGTTGAAGAAAAATCCACAGAAAAGCCGGACCGGGTTAAAAGCCGCAAAGCTCATGTCAGTCTGATATAAGCTTTGGAAAAAAGTAGCAGCTTACAGTCCGAAAATACGGTAAGCAAAGAACATGAGCAATGACTCCCCTGGTTAGTCCAGGGAAGTGAAGAAAGGATGAAAGTACATGGCTTTTAATATCCACCAGCCCTCTTACAGAGATGGGAGCAAAAGGGAGAATCAGTCACTTCATAACTGAAACTGGTATTTGGACCTGCAGACTGCGACCCTGGCTNGTGGACCAATCAGAGGACAGGAAGCAGAACTTCAGGACTTCCTGTCCTCTGTTGGAGACAGAAGGTCCAGTTGGACTGAGGCCGGTTCTGTCAGGGTTCTGGTTCTGTCCCACATCAGGACATCCTTCAGTCCACATGGACATGAAGCTCTGAGTTCTGGACGGATTGATGGAGCTACTGGACCAGGCTGGTTCTGGAGCTGAGCAGAGATCCAGAACCTTCCAAAACCAGCTGGAGGTTCTGGACCTCTGAGGCCCGGTTCTGATGAAGGTCAGGGTTAAATGTTACAGAACCAGTTACATCTCAATGTCAAATAGTCAATGAGAGACAAACAGAACTGATCCAGTTCAGAGATGGAACCGGTTCTGGTCCAAACATTTCTTCTGGTTGGTCTCTAAACCTACATTTAAACCACTGACCTTTGACCTTTAGCCAGACTTGTTTCTCCATCAGGACGTCTCCCTTCCTGCTGTAGACGCTGCAGATGTAGGTTTTCTCGTCTTCATCAGTCGGCCATGACAGAGTCAGACTGAGGTCTCCAGTCTTCAGCAGGTTTTCATCCATCCTGGTTCTGGTTCTGTAGAGCCAGTTCTGTTCTTCAGGCTGATTATGACCGTTCTGATTCACATGGACTGTTCTGTTGCCTCCGTCCATCCACTCCACTTTATCCACCTGCAGAAGTCTGAATATGCAGAACCACGGGAAACGTGGGACCTTTAAGGGCAGCAGGACAGACTCCGTCCCTGATTCCACCTCCACCTGATGGACTGAGAGACAACAGAGGACAAAATGAGTTGGACACGAGGACAGCTATCCTCTTCATTTGTCCCCTCCATGAAGCCTCTCACAAATAATGAAACATCTCACTGTGCAACACGCTGAGCAGGCTGCGAACGTCTCCTGTCTCTGCAGCCAATGTAAAGCTCAAACTCAAACCCTCTGCCGTGAGCAAACGGCCAATCAGCATTCAGTATGCAACAAGCCTCCAAGTAGCTTTGAAACACAGCGTCACAAAGATCCCACTGCGCATGCTAGCAGCAGGAACGACGGAGAAATGTTTTTAAATTCATACCAACTCATCACGGAAACCAGAGGAAGAAGTTCATGTTGCATCTGGCAAAACAGACCGATAGCTAAATTTGACTTCCAGTGATTCACTTCCTGCTAAAGAGCCCCCTGGTGGTTGAAGAAAAATCCACGGAAAGCCAGACCGGGTTAAAAGCTGCAAAGCTCATGTCAGTCTGACATAAGCTTTGGAAAAAAGTAGCAGCTTACTGCTTTCAGTAGCAGTCTGAAAATACGGTAAGCAAAGAACATGAGCAATGACTCCCCTGGTTAGTCCAGGGAAGTGAAGAAAGGATGAAAGTACATGGCTTTTAATATCCACCAGCCCTCTTACAGAGATGGGAGCAAAAGGGAGAATCAAACCAGTTTCAGTCACTTCATAACTGAAACTGGTATTTGGACCTGCAGACTGCGACCCTGGCTTCTGACCCAAACCCAGTTCAGAAATACCATTTATTATGCGTTTCCAGCAAGATGCCTCCAACATGAAGGGAGCTTTGTAGATAAAATTGACCCTCTGCTGCGCCTTGTGGAAAACCGAGAGCAACGGAGATACCAGCAGCTTATAGCTGGGTTTCAGACACGTGACCCGGATGACGCGAAATTCAGATGAAGGTCCAGAAGGGGATTTCTCCGGTTCAAAACAAAGCAAAGTTGATCACAACTAGTAGCTAACGCCCTAAATAGGCTGGAACAGACGAGGCATCTAAAAAGAATATGTGTATATTTAGGATATGATCCGTATTATCTCGGTTAAAAAGACTTCTCTTATAATCGTGAGGATTTATTCGCATCGAGGCGAAACACATCACTACCTGCAGACCTCATGTTATACGATGAGCCAGAAGAAAGTTTTCAAAAGCCTGGAGAATCTATCATTTAGTTTCAGGTTTCATTTAGGATCAAAAGCAGCATCAGATGGATGTGACTTGTTTCTGCTGGGTGAGTAGTGAGTTGTGCTATTTTAATTTTAGTCTATGATAACGATGCTATCGCTAACAACGAACTAACCATGTTATTTATGAGCTTTAATCTCCTGGTAAATAATTTATTTAGCTTCTTTAAACTCAAATTCATGCTGGAGTTGTACGTTAATGTTGAGTCATTGATGGATTCAGCTCTAATGTAGGTCAACGATTATCACCGATCTACAGAAACCTCCATGTTCGTGTTTGGCCAGTATAGTTTGTGTTATTGACTTTGAGGAATAAAATGTTAAACTTCTTTCCTTGTTTTTCTCTAGTGTCCCTAGAATTCAGGGTTCCTCATGTACATAGTGGAAACCACACAGAGAACAACCAGTCACCATTCAACTTCAGACATATCTAGAGTTTTACTCAGACAATTAAATGCATAGAAAAACAGATCAGCATCACATCCAAACCATCAAGAAGTCCAAACCATGAAACAGACATTAATTACCTGAGAAAAGTAGAAAAATGAACAAAATGCAAAAATAAGAGAAAAGCAAAGGCGCCTTTGGGAACTGCTCGTGGCTGCAAACAAAGCAATTCGGCTTGTTACTGTGAGGGGGAGGTTTTTATTAAAAGGTGTAGTCCTAATTTTAATCTATGCATTGAAGGTGTGTCCTCTCCTTCTAAACCTCTAAGCAGTTCAAATTACTTAAATGGGATGGTCTAGTTTTGTTACCTTCTTTAAGACCTATTCAAAACCAAAGATGAAGAGAAAGAGAGAGTAAAGGTCAGAGAGAGCAAAGGTCAGAGAGAGCAAAGGTTATTCTCAAACAGGATTTTCTCATGCCAGTTCAACATCTGGAATCTCTCCCAGTTCTTCCCTTTCTAAACATTTGAATATAGACCCCAGTTATCTTACGAGAGATTTATTTTTCACCCAGACCTTGCTCCATTTCCTGCCTGAGCAATTCATCAAAAACCAGATCCCTGCTGTATAACCTAAAGTGACATGGAGGCAATTTGGAACCCAATTTTCTTATTTTAAAATGCTGATAATTTTATATAATATTGTACATATGGTTAAGTTTAAAAACTAGCGTATTTTAAATTTCTTTTCCTAACAGTGTCCAGACACGAAGCATGTGGGGAACAGTAACAGCTCGCTGTGACTGTATGGCTGGATAGGTTTTATTTAATTTATTTAGCTTTTGTTCTTAGCATGAAAGTCCCACTGAATAAACTTTATATTTTCTGTCCGTGACTCGGCACTGAGCTAGCCGCTAACAACATTAGCACTCTGAGGACAACCACGCTAGGGCATGAAAATAATATGTCTTAGCTTATGAATGCTTGGCTTTGTAAGTTACCGTCCAATAAAATATTTGAAAATACAATTTAAACGATGCGATTGTTTCCTGTTAGAAAGTGGTGCTGCAAACTGGTATTGTTAGTTTCTGCACCTCCTGTTTTTAGCTGTAGCTTATTGATCCACTTTTCTCCTCTTTTTTCAGTAAGTAGTTTATTTGACAGGCATCTGACAGGAAGTGGGCAGGGAGAGGTGGGTGAGGGAGAGAGGCACGGGCCCAGCGAACCGAGGATGGGAGTCAGACTCCAGACTACGGGGGTTTACAGTCTCTATATGCAGGGCACCACGCTAACCACTGCACCACTGCACAATGCAACGCCCCTATTCGGTAGCTCTGGCTGGAATTTTTAGTTTCTCTTTGGTAAATTAATTATATACATTTTGAGCTATCTGACGAACTCACCTAGTTCACCTTCTTTCATTTTCTTGGAAAATCTGTTTTGTTTGGTGATTGCGACAAGTTGGCTGACCCCAAAAAAGTCATTGCAGAGAGAATTGAGTAGTTGGTGCAACATCTAGAATCTTATGATGTAGACCAAAAAATGTACATGAATCAGGATTGACTCCTTAACTTTCATTCAATATAAAATCAACTCACATGTGCATGCAGATCCACATTCAGATGATGGATGAATCAACACTGATACAGTGTCAGTTATGGTCGACACCCTAAAGTTGATTCAACATGCAAGTGTTAAGAATAAATAATTCTGTGTTTTCCTTCCATCTCTTTTAGGTAGTTGCAGAGCTAAAGCTAAAGGAAAGGACATGTTAGGAAACGTCCTCAAAGCTCAGGTTAAAGCAGAGCTTCTCAGTTCCAGTCCTCAGTCCTGCTCTGCATGTTTTAGATGAACCCTTCAACAGCCAGGGACGCAATATAAGGGTGTAAAAGTGATGACAATTTGTGGGGCTCTGACCAGCAGGGGGCCCTCCACAATTTAATAATTTATTTTTTGTTCATAGAACTTTAAAAAAAAACCAGGGCCCTGTCAATTACAAAATTAATCATATTGTATTTTCAAAGATTGTTTTAGCAGTAAAAGTTTAATGTTCCCACTCCCAGATCATAAAACACACATCCATATTTGCCCTGAACCCCCCCATCTGCGTTAAATGGTTTGTTCCTGCTTGGAGCTTCACCATGACGCTGTTTAGCTGCAGACAGTGGAAGACACCAACGACTGTGGCGGTTACTATGCTGCTAAGAAAAGTTATAAAATCAGGTTTTCAAAAACAAAAAACAGAAAGGGAGAGAGAGAAAAAGGCAAGAGTGTTAATTTATACCCCAGTTTTTCTCCATGAGAGGTGAGTAGACTGTGAAATTATCAAACATTTAGCATAATTAGCTTAGCTACAGATTACTGTTTGTCTCCTTTTCACTAGCTTCTAATGAATTAAGGAAAAAAATTACCAACTTATTCATATATTTAACTTGTTCCCTGTACCTTTTACCACTTAATAGATGAGTCAGTCAGCAGCAGCTCTAACCCACATCCCTCCTGACCTGTTCTCTCCTGAGTGAAATTAAAGCTGCAGTATGCAACTTTTATATACATTTTTTTTCCACATATTTTTTAAAACTGTCATTATGTTGTGACATTATGGTATGAGAGGTAATCTGTGAAAAATCTATTTCCTCTGCCTTTTCCCAGTGCTAGAAACAACCAGTCAGTATCAGGAGAGTTTTAGTGCTGTAAATCACAATCTCATGTGGTGCTGCTCATCCTTCCTCTCCCACGCTCTGTGCTATTCTGCAGTTAGCAGAGCACAGAGCTGTGCAGATTAAAACTGTGAATGCTCAGTTTAGTTAGCATAGCTACCAATGATGGCAGATAAATGGTTTCTTGTAATGATAAGTTGTTTCTCCACCATTAGCACATTTAGCAGTGAGTGAATGAGGATAATTGACAGCGCTAAGAGTGTCCTATTTGTTCTGATTGGTTGTTTTGGTCAGAACGGTTCATTACTTTAACCAGTAATAATAATTCAGGGAGGAGATGGAGGAGATTGATTGTTTTCACAGATTATCTGTCTCATAAAAAACTGACATGGTGACAGCTTTAACAAATATGGAGAAAACATTTTTATTAAAATTATGTACTGCAGCTTGAATAAAATGCAACTACTTAGCATTTTTAAAAGTCTGGACTGCTTTATATGTAGTTGCATGTTGCTTTAGACTGTTGCTCGTGGGTAGAGACATTTCAGTATCTAAAACTAATAGAAGAAATTTAAACAACCTAAATGCATACAGGATGTGGGACTGTTGGGTGTTAAATTCATGAGCAGTAAATATTGTGCTAATTATCAGTATTGAATCAAAGAAAGCAAGGCAGGTGAAGCCTTTAAAATTGTGACGCTTTTTATGGGTCAAATAGACTCAAATAATTGTAACAGCAGCTGTGAAAGGGGGCTCAATCTAATTTGTTTTCAGGGGGCCCAAAATTTCTGGCAGCGCCCCTGTCTGCAGCCATCAAGAACTGCAGAAGTCTGTTAACCCAGGGGGGAAAAAAGTATACTTTAGTATATTTCAAACACACTTACATTTGTGAAAGTACACGTTAAGTATACTAAGTATTAAGTGTACTACCTATAAGTATATCTGAAGTATACTAAAAGTATGCTTATACCAATTTCGAAATTAGAACTCTAAACACACTTAAACATAACTGTACCAAAATACACTTTTAATATATTAAATAAAAGTATACTTTAAGTGAACAAAATATATATTTGCTTAAGTGTAAATATACACTTGCTCAAGTATATTTAAAATATATTTTGTGTATGTTTTAAAATATATGCTCAAAATAGAATTTTTGAAAATTCACTTAACACTACTTTAAATTATTAATTTCACTGTTTTAAATTGCATCTCAGTGTAAATTTTAGGCTAATAAAATATGCCTTTTTCAAATTTTCTTTATTTAACCAGGTGAACCCCGTTGAGATCCAGATCTCATTTTCAAGAGGGACCTGGGCAGAAGTCTGCAACACGCAGCAACCTGGTTACAAAATAAAACTAATTAATACATATGCAGAAGTTTGTCTTTAGGCACTTATATGAAAAGTATATATGAAAAGTCATATATACTTTTCATATATATGAAAAGTATATGAAAGTACTTTTCATATAATTTTTAGGCATACTTTTTAAGCACATAAAAAGTATGCCTTTTAGGTGACTTAATAATCTTTTACTATTTTTGTTAAAATTGCAAAGAATAAAACAATTATAATCATGATGTAATGTTGTCTAAGAAAGTATCCAATCCATTTTCAGATATGATTTAAGACCTATAATCAATGGCATTAGCTCCAGTTCATACTCCAGACCAGATGGTGGTGGTATTGCACACTTTCATTTATTTAAAAAACGCCACAGAGAAGAAAAAACTCAAATTCGCCATTTTTACTCGCATAATATTGCCTTAAAAGTAGAGAGGGCCTTGACAATAGTTACTAATTTTGGTAAATTCAAGCTGGTGACGTCCTAATCCGAGTTGGACGACAACAAAACGGGACAACAACCCATGGAAATGAAATGTGGGTCACAAAAGGAGCCCGGAGGGACGAAGGATGCTAACGTGTTGCTAGCTGGCGGTAAGTTTGCTTATTAATTATCTTCATTTCATTATAAACAGTGCAGTAAAATATATAACTTACGTTTGTTTCATAAATAATTATTTTATCAATTTTATTGTGACTTGTATGATTATTACTATAGTAATCATTCATGTTATAACTGCATGGAGGCTGTTTGTTGCGACTTATACTTTAATTCATAAACTAACCTGGTTTTAATTAAGCTCCATATGACAGAGAGACTTTGATATTGTGAGGTTGTTGTTCTAACTCGTTCATCAATGTTTTTATCTTCAACATATGTTTGCAGTCTAACTAAGCAAATGAAGATGAGAGAGGAAGTAGATAAATCGGGTGTTAGAAACCTAAAGACTTTCTCTCTCAGAAGAAGCTCCGACTCCACCAGATCACCAACCAGCTCTGAGGATGAACCTCCACATCGTCTTCATGGTGGAAGTTTGTTTTTTCAATGAGGAGCTAGCTACATTTTCAACAACAAAATCTGCTGTTACCAACACATAAAATTCTATGACAGAATTAGTACACTCAAAATATATAAATAGTACATAAAAAAGTATACTTAAAGTATACTAAGTACAATTTGAAGTTGTTCCAAAAAAAAGTATGTTAAAGTATACTGAGTATACTAAAAATTGTAATTTAATACTATTTAAATATCACTAAAGTATACTTTGTTTTTTACTAGGGAATCAGCCATAGATTCAGTCCAGGTGTAGCAAAAGGGAAACACCTAAAACATGCAGGGCAGGAGGCCTGAGGACCAGGACTGAGAAACACTTTGTTAAAGTAAGTGACACACTAGGGAACACCCAACTTAGGGTGTAGCTTAGATAGAGGCTAAAAAGAGAATGACAAGCTTTTGCTTGATGCCATTTTGTCCTGCTAGCTCATAAAGGCAACACGAGAAATGGACCGGCTGCATTTTGATATTAATAACTGGAATTTATTTAATCAACTCACTGACTCTTCCTCAACCTTTTACATCAAGAACTTAGCAATGAGAACGGAGGATTCTCCACAAAAGTCACTGACCACTTTCAATTTCGTTTCAATGTCAGGCTTCAACATGGATTCAATGTTTCTGCCTGACATTGTTTCAATGTTGCTTCACTCACATTGTACTGTCTGAGTAGCTTCTACAGCAGTAATTATGTGAAATAAATTAATTGCCCAGTATAAAGTTTGTTTAGTCCTCTATTGCATTTTAGTACTGACAGAAACCAAACTGTACATATATTTTATTAAGGTATCAGTAATTTTCTCAGCTTTAATTTAATCCATATGCTATAGAAGTTGGAGTATAAATGAAGGTGCTAGAAACATTTTTGTGGCATATTCCTGCACAAAGGATAGAAACATTTTGCAACCCCTGATTTAAATGACTGTGCACCATATCAGCCAATGCTGGGTAGCCAACCAAAGCCTGCATTTGGTGCATCTTTAATGTCATTCAATCCTGCCTGGTGCCACACAGGAGCATGGCTGAAGTCCTCTGCTATGCAAGATGTGAAGAAAAATAGAAAAATAGGAGTGGTAAGAAAAACTTTTGAGGCGTTCAGTTTCTAACCAAAAAACTTCTGCATAAGCCATACTGTTTGTTAATCCTGTTTGAAATTTAGGTTCTTTTTAGGTTCAAATTAGTTTAAAATATATAACTGGACAAAGACCATCAAAGTAGATAATTGTTATGTTGCTGGTTGTTCAATCTTGGATGAAGAGTATCTTTAATTTTAAAGGTTTTAGGGCAGGGGTCCCCAAACTAAGGCCCGCAGGCCGGAACCGGCCCGCCTCCACATTTGGTCTGGCCCCCTGAACAATACCAGAGAGCATTCAGAGTTTTTTTTTTCATTTACCGTATTTTCCGGACTATAAGCCGTTTATATGTGAATTTTTCTTCAATCACCAGGGGGCTCTTTAGCAGGAAGTGAATTATTGGAAGTCTCTGTTACTTGCGCGCCAACACTGAGCCCACAAGCAGCAAAATGAGTAAGAAACAGATCAGATGTCTTTGGAAAGTTTCTTTGCAAAGGGGAAAAGGCCCAGAGAAGAGACAGGAGGATGGATTTATCCCGGTAGGTGAGTCCCACATTAAGCCGCTCTGTGTAACATGCGGCGACCGGCTGCTAATGAGGCAATGAAGCTTCAAACTGCTTCACCACGTAGAGACCAAGCAGGCTGTGGATATAAGCAACACTTTGGGTGTCATTGTCTCCATCACTCCCAGATGGACCGTCTCGTTGCAGAGAAACAAGCTCAGGGCTCCGTTAGTCGTTATCGTGAGTTAAAATTTTAACTAAAGTAAAATGTTCGTTTTTGTGGCGCATCTGTATCTTATATTGAAGGGATATATAAACGTTACCATAGCGACCAGAGTCAGAGTGTTTGGGTGAGAGGAGATGAGTAGAGCTTGTGAGTCTTAACTCTGATTTAGACTGAAAGATTTAAGGATGTTGGCCGATTCTCCAAACCTCTGTGACCACAGAGCTGATAAAAGTCCAACAGGTTCGATCGGTTTGTGTTCAGCCTCAAGGCAGGAGCAACACGAACCGATTCCAGAGGATAATCCAGTAAAACCCCCAACATAGCAAATGGGAATTTAGAATAAGCAAACACGGATGATTATGTAGTTCAATAGTGACAGTTTGTGGAGTCAGTTTAAGAGATAAAAGATGTAATAAACAGAAAAGGTGGTGGATAAAAGACAGCGGGAGCAGCTGCTCTGTTTGCTGCACTATGATTTGGAGGCGACTATGTTTGTTCATAGTTAACATTTTTAACTGAATAAACATAAACATATATAATAACGACCTTTACATATTATAATAAACATTTCCACATATCATCTCTGATATCCACCGGACTCTCAGTTGCGCGATATGTCAGCTGTTTGGGATTCCCCTCTGTTCTGACGTCACCACGCTTTCTGATTGGCTACCTGTCACATTCAGCAGGTTGTATTCTCGTTCTCAGTCAGGGAAAACCCCACAGGCTGTGATAAAATGGCCAAGACGACCTAAATAGGGCATATTCAGGATTTAGCGGGAATACCAACATGCAGAAGCCTTATCTGACTGTTCATCCCCCTCTCCTTTCTGGGCCTCAACAAAATGTCCAAGTCTTAACGGTCCGCGGTAATAAAAAGGTGGGGCCTCTGATTTAGCTCATGCTAGTAGCAACACGAAGGATCAGCACTTTTACTGTTACAGTTTCCGTTCAGAAACT
>NW_006800827.1:17718-38137 GCF_000485575.1 Poecilia formosa | reverse complement strand
CTCCTGCAGCAGCAACCAGAGCCAGAACCAGTAGAACCAGTAGAACTATGGCCCAAACTGGAAACGGATCTGTGGAGACAAATGAAGATGGAGGAATTTAGGGCTGTTATAAACAAATATTTTAGTAATCGAGTAATCTATTGATTATTCTTATGATTAATCGCGTAATTGGATAAAAAAAATTGATAAGATGAAATATTGGTAAATCTGGCATAATACCGGTGTTACTATCAGATATCAATACAAGTCAAACTTTTCATATTTGATCTTCCCTAACAGTTACTTTTTTGAAGTTTAGAAAACTAATCTGTAATAATAATAGCTCACTTTCCAAGTTAACCTGAAGAAAAGTTATACAAAAATCTGAAATTATATTCAAGTGAATAATAAAGAGGGAGGCTCACAAATACGCTTATAAAAAATGTCTATGATCCAGCTTTTAGTTTCTGTATTCATCTTCAGTCAGCTTAATAGAGGAACTCTCACCTTGCCCCATACCTGTCAAGCTTTGGGTTTGTAAATACGGGAAATGTCACCTGGAGTGGTGGGGTTTGGGGTGCTGGGGGGTGAGGTTGCCACCCATCCCATAAAATACGGCACGTATTGAACCAATACGTGCCGTATTTCTATAAATGTCCGATAGACACGCCTATCCACACACATATCAACACTAATTATAACAATAATGACCAAAATAAAAAACAGGAAATATTAAGGTCAACTAAATTCTCGTGGCGGGAGCTGAAGGACCCCCGAACGCTACGGACCGACGCTGTTGTCACGGTTGCCTAGAGACGGACACTACGCAGCTGCGGTGAGCTGCTGTCAACCCGGGTCTTTTTAAAACGTCCTCTATCCGATTCTCCACCGTCCTTAGAAGCAAAACCTCTTGTAAAGACACAGACGTGAGAAGGAAGACACAAATCCCAGGCTGAATAATGTTAGTGAGGATGAATAAAGACGATTTTTAAAAAATGTGTCCTTTGGAGCTTTGGAACCTATGTCACTATGTGACGTTTACCTCAGGCGCAGTCGCTCGGCGCCATCTTTGGTGGCCACAGACCAAAACAAACTAGTCAGAACACCGGTGTTTTCTTTTTGTTACCGACTGCAGTGACGTTGTTTTCAAGTTGGATATTCGAGCTCCATGCAGTAAGCGACGTTTAGCTCAAGGTTGATCCGATTTATGAATGCTAATGTCGGCTAGCGGTTCTCCAACGATCCCAGTCCAAGCGCCCGAAGGTTCACTTAGGGACTGTTAACAAATTACCGAACCAAACATTCAAACAAACAAACAAATGTTAATAAATGCTTTGAATTGTAACCAACTAACTGTCAGTGCTAATTCATGGTTTTACATGAGACACAATATCTATTCAATTTTAAAGTCGTATACAATATTTTAAATCATTTTAATATTAAATAATTTAATGTTTTCTTCAATAGCTTCCAAGTCATCTGACCTATTTACTCAGAATCACTGATGAGGCACAGTCATTTGTTTTCCATTTTAAGTCATTTTCCTTTTTTTTTTGGTCAAAATTTAGTATTTTTCTTCAATAACTTCCAGGTCATGTGACTTATTAACTCAAAATCTGTGTGAAATTATTCTACTAAACTATACAGACGAGGCATATTTTTATTCCATTTTGACCCCTTTTTTATTTTTTAACCTAAATTATATTTAAAAAATATATTTTTTAAATGTTCATACAATCTATTACCTCAGGCCATCATCACATTTGTTACCTGTAATGTTCATTTACATAAAATTCTAGGACAGAACCTATTTCATTTAGGGTTGCCACCTTACAGAAATCAAAATAAGGAACGCCCATCACGGCACGTCGCCCGACTCTCATGTGGTGGAACATCCACTGCAGTGATAGACATCACTTTTTAAAAACAAAAAAACATCACCAATAGAGCAATCATTCATGCATAGTTGGTCAGAGTACCCCAAAACTGTACTCCAATCACAGTAGCATAACTTAAAAACACGCTTAATTAAGCGAGTGTAAAAAGTATTTGGTAAGCCCCTGAGTAACTGATCATATCACCTGATTTAATATTCAAAATGTGTCCTCAGACAATAAAAATATAAAAGTTATGTGAATATTCTGGTATTTTACAGAGTATTACCAAAATATTTATATAAATAAGGAGTTAGGTTTGGAGGCTGGTTCTAGACCGGATTTACCACAGGGGTCAGGATAGTTGGTGTGTTTCCCCATGGCAACACTTGGAGAAGAATGAAATAAAAGAAACAAAAGAAAAAAAAAACAGAGCAATATTTCATCATTTGATATGACAAGTGAGTCAAAGAGCCACTTGTGTCCCCAGAGATCCAGGCTGCAGATCCATGGCAGATGGAAAGTCTGATCCTATACAGCAGCTTAAATTGCAGCACTATAATATTTAATTCAGTAAAATTGTGAAGGTTAAAAAAATCCACCACTGAGTATTAACATAAGACATTTAATTGGCATAACTTCTTTGGTCCCCTGTTGGCCCCCATCTAGATCCACCCCTGGGCTGCAAGTCTGGGTCTGGTTCAATAATGGCCACTGAACACTGTAAATGATCATTTGTATTATTTTGGCTGATATTATTATACATTAAATAAGCAAATAATCAAACAAATATAATCTACTAAAACCACAATAAGAAACTTGCAGCAACATGTTCTGTCCCATATCAGCCTCAGGAGATGATTGAGGATGAAGAGACGCTGATGTCTAGTTCTTTAGGTTCTGATGGGTCTGCAGTTTCTCTCCTGATGCATTCTGTCTATCATACAGCAGCACATCGCGCCAGGATGATGGACACATTTTAATTTTAAATTGTCTGTATTCATCCTCACTGACATTCAGCCTGGGATTTACGTTTTCCTTCTCACATCTGTATCTTTATGAGAGGTTTTGGTTCCAAGTACGGCGGAGAATCGGATAGAGGATGTTTTAAAAAAAAAACACACGGGTTGATAGCAGCTCACCGGGGCTGCGTAGTGTCCGTCAGTCCGTAGCATTCTGGGGTCCTTTAGCTTCCGCCACGACAATTTAGCTGACCTTAATATTTCCTGCTTTACTTTGGTCATTATTGTTATAATTAATGTTGATTTGTGTGTGATAGCCATGTCTATTGGACATTTAAAGAATACGGAACAAATCGCGTCCTGTATTGATTCAATACGGGACGCGACATTTAATAGCCAAATACGGGACAATTCCATATTTAAGGGACGGGTTGCAACCCTAATTTCATTACCGTATTTTCCGCACTATAAGGCGCACCTAAAAACCTTCAATTTCCTCAAAAGCCGACAGTGCGCTTTATAATCCGGTGCGCCTTATATATGGACCAATATTGAGCCATAACAGGTCCAGCAACGGACCTTACCACATGGTCCACGTTTCATAGGCTAATGCCCATTTTACGTCACAGCGCAGCTACCACATGCGTGACCGTCTCACAAACACAAGCTACAGTAGTAAACAATGTACATTAGTACATTGTGGACCATCAAAACCATGAATGCCCGACTTACCCAGCCTTGCAAGAACAATAGGCATCAGTGATCTTGTCCACAGCTATATTCATGCTGAGGGTGTGAGGATCTGCTGTTTTCCTCATCGACCGGTAGCTTTTAGCTGCGACGCGCACAATGTTGGAGGCATCCAGTGGCTCAAACACCTTGATGTCGTCCAAAAAAGATGACATGCACTTGTTGGTTCCCCTGTCCATTGTCGTGGCTGATATTTTGTGAAAATCCGGCAGAAATGCTACGCTAATTAACTCAGATCGAAATGAAAGACGTCATGTTTACACAGACATGCAGTAGGCTGCTTACGTAGTTGGTCCACTACAGTAAGCAGCCGCCAACTTATTTTTCCCCTGTAGAAGAAGTAGTGCGCGGTGCATGCTGGGATAGTTGTCAGAACACTGGTTTGTTAATAAAGTTTGATAATACATTTAAAGGGGGGGAGGGGCAGGGGAAGAGAGACAGAGACTGCGGCGGCAGCGTGTCGGTTGGTCTGTTACCCAGAAAGCAGTTGGGCACAATATCGCAACACCAACACCGTGAGTGAAACAATGACTGGGCCAGCCTACTATATAAAGTATGCGGGAAACACTTTTTTATAAATGTGGATGTGTAATAATAGTATGAAGCATGCGCCTTGTAATGCGGTGCACCTAATATATGAAAAACGTCCAAAAATAGGCCATTCATTGAAGGTGCGCCTTATAGTGCGGAAAATACGGTACATGTTCACTTACCTGAAATATCCCACTAGTGATCCATTTCATAAAAATTTACTTGTCACCTTTATTGTTTAATTACACATTAAATGTTTAAAGATGGGCTCTTTCATCTGGTTTGTGTCATGATGGTGGACAGAAACACAACAGGCAGTGGACTTACTTTATGAAGATGTTATTTTTATTTAAATAAAGCAAAACAAACCTAAAAACCCAGTGTCCTGACAGTTTGTCTGATTACATAATTGTTTACTTTAATCACATAAAATGTTTATTTAAAAATATAATCTTTCATCATGTGTATGTTTACCTGAAATATTTTAAATATCAAATTGTTACTTAAAATGTGATTCTTTTCTTCACGTTTACATGCAACTTGAAGCGCTTGAATCAAACGATTCATGGATCTCTCTCATTAATTATTAAATGAGAGAACAGCCACTTCCAACTGTATTTCAATACAAATGGTTCCTGTTCCTCTTCAGAGTCTGCAGCCTTGCTGAGCTCCTCTCCTGGGGTTTCCTCCTCGGCCTCTTCAACTTGCTCCTCTTCTGTTGCCTCTGCTGCTCTGTTTTCATTTTTTTTTACCTCTTCTGGGGTAAATAATGAAATCAGTCTCAGTAACTTGTTGATGGTTTTGCTGTATCGCCTCTTTAATTGACGCCCATGTCGTTTACCTCGCAGTGACCCATATTCAACGCTGGACCCCAGTCTGGATTGATCTCATCCATTTCATACGTCGGTTTGCCTTTAAGAGGACATATCAGAACATACATCGGTATTAAAGCTGTAAATTTGATAACACTAGTAAAATAGTTTACTTCACAATAATGTAATAACCTCGATGTCCACTGACAAAACTCGGACTACGCTACATAAACAATATTAGCCCGAGCTAAACAAGGTTGACCCACTTAAATGAATTCAACAGAAACTGATCATGAAAACACCTGGAGAGAAAATCATAGCAAAAAATTATGACACACTAACAAAGCGAATTTAGACACTCACCAGAATGGAAATGTGTGGAGCAAACTTGTAGGCATCATGGGATGTTGGAGAACGTAATACCGCTGATACCAGGACATTCGTCTTTTTTTCGTTAGCTCCGATAGCTTAGCTTAGCCTCCTCGCGTCGTTTCCGAGCAGGAAAATGGTGAAACGAAAGTCTGTCTTCCATCTTTTCACCGTTTCAGTCGTGTGATCGGACATTACATTCAATAACGCAGCAAGTTCGTACCATAGCTAAATTATTTTAAGTAACTTGGATTAAAAAAAATCTGCGAGACTGTTGTTTTTGTCGGTTGTTTATGGACACCAAAGATGGCGCTGCTATCCCTGCGTCTACAGCAGTGACGTCACGCTCCAAAGCTCTGTAAATACTCCTCAGCGTCTTCCCGCCGTTCGCTCTGAAGCAGCAGCTCAAGGAGGAGAAAGGCTGTCATACTCCAGGCATCGCTCCGGTCATTTTAAGGATGCTTATTGTACCCCAAAAATGATGAAAATCCAGACATTATCATTAATCAATAAAATCCCCACATGCCGAACTTGAAGATTGGACATTATGCCACTAACACTAATTAGCTTTCGTCAACAATTCAGAGGCGAAAGTCAGAGCGCTGCGTAACGCAAATCATGTTCCGGCTGGAACACGGTGCGCTAAATGATAAAACATAAATTAACAAAGCTTCGAGGCAGATCAATTTTCCTCGAGGAATTTTAATAATCGAGGGACTTGAATCACTTGAGGGATCGTTTCAGCCCTAGACGAGTTATAATAACAGAATATTTTCATAATCTGATCTTTTTTCCATTAAATCTGAGTTTCATTAACAAACAGGAAACCTGGTTGACTCGGAGTTTGGCTAGACAAGATCTGATTGAGCTGGAAACGGGTTTTATGGTGTTGAATCCTCATACACATAGTGGAGAGCTGTTTGTTGCAACGAGTCTCCGTGTAGCTAGCCGACACGGAAAGATATGAGTGGTTTTGAGTTGTTCTTTGACGGTTTTTCTGAGTTATTTTCCCTTTGCTGTGGCGCACTGCTCTAAATTAAGAAGGTTCCATTTAGTTAACGGAACCGTTCTACCGCGTCAGCTACGAATGGCAAGGAAAAGAAGCGTCTTTTTCCCTTCACAACATTTCCGGATGTAAACAATAACATGAAACGTGTCTAAATGCTATCAGCTAATCATCAGCGGCGCTGGATTCAGTTTTGAGGTGGGGGACGGGGGGGAGGGTCCGTTTCGTCACCTTGCTCCCTCTGTTCTAAGTTCCAACGTACCTTGAATGTCAGGCGCGGTACTGTAAATGGATACTTTCACAGTTATCAGATTTGGGGAAACATTTTCTGTTTATCAATAGTAAAGCATGGTCTTGCTAAAATAAAGTGTCTCTATTGTTTTGTCACTCCCATCACTGTTGACAGATTCTGATCACTGCATAACCAATTAAATCACCTGGCAATTTTACAACTGATAAAGTTTAATTAGCTAAACTATGTCTTTTAAAACTAAAAGACATTTTTAAAATTTAATAGACATTTAATTATGTGTCACGCTCTTACCTGTACTGAATTATCATCAAACAACAATCAAAATTTAAGTAATGACAAGTTTTTCCATCAATAACTTGTTTTTCCGAATCATTTATTATGAATGATGATCATTAGTAAAACCAACCAAATGACCATGAAAACAGTAAACACAGGTAGATAAGATGCACGGGCACAAGAGCACAATTTGGAACAGCGGTGTAGAAACGAACTTGCGCTGTAAATTCAGTCTTTTGACACGGTGAGTGAATTAAGCTATTTTAACGATGTAGTTAACAAGCTGTATTTCAAGAGTAAAAACTAGAAGATTAGCACAAACGCTTGTTCATTTCAGTAGCAGATTTCTTACAACTCCTAAGGTGGTTAACAAGCACCGTTTTAGTGACGTTGTCAGCCCAGCATAAAGGCACAATATTCAGAACAACACGAAGAGACAAGTCTGTGGTGGAGTCAGTTAAGAGCACTCACTATTAAAACAACAGCAACTTTGTCAGACTTGGACACAAACAAACATTTCATTTGTAAAACAAACACTTCCGTATGTGTAAATACTTACATTTGTAAGTATGTCTCCCAACTGACGCTGTAATTATTTACATCCTGAGACTAAGTTTCAGAGCTCAGAATTTTCCGAAGTAAGCCTCTCTTTGCTGACTGGCGAAGCAGAAGTTGCGGAGTACTCTGTTGAGGTACACAGCATCAGTTAAGTCTTTGTGTATATGCAGAAACAGTAGGTGATTAAGCCGCTGTTCTGTCATTGTTGACCGGAGGGAAGTTTTCAGTTTACAGAGGCCAGAGAAGCTCCGCTCAGCCGTCACATTTGACATTGGGACCGTCAAATACAGACGGAGAAGCCTGTCAACTTCACTATGAAGGGATCGGTGCCTTGCCCCTGGGCTGCCAGCATGTCCGTAATTGTAGATATTTTTGTGACCAGATTAATGGGCCTATCAGTGGAGCTACTGTGAGACTCCAGGACTACTGGAAACATTGATAACTGGATGGAAAGCCTTTCCACGTCAACATCACCACTGTACATGTCCACCACATTCTGAGGGATGCTGATGCTGCCTGGTGCCTCGTTTATTGCTTTGAGGAGGACTTGTTCCACCTCCATCAGCAGATGAAGAGTAGGCTGATTAAACTGGCATGTCAACTCGGAGGTCAGAAGATCGACTACCTCAAAGAACTGACTCCTGAAATACTCCTCTGAATTGTCCCACTGATGAGGTGCATTACTGTCGTCATAGCGGCGTGGGGCGCGTCGCCTAAGGGGGAGTGTGGGCTCCTGAACCAGGCCGTTAATGCCTGCGTTTTTGGCTTCTTCAAAGATGCTGTGGAATGTCTCCGTGGATCTCAAGTCTCTGTAGTGATTCTGGAGCATCTGCACCCCTGACTGGATAGTTTCTTGTGAAACGGCTGTAGACTGGAGCATCCTTGCCACTTCTTCTGCACATGGGAAAACTTTCAAAGACTGTGAGTCCAAAAAAAAAAACACTGAACTGCGTCAAAGCTTGGGGCCCTGGTGATTTTTGCATGCCTCTGTGTTCCCATTCGGATTATTTCATCCAAGGTGTCATAGTCAGCCTCAAAATTATCCAGCAGGGATTTTATTGCACTGCTTCTCGCTGTCCAGCGAGTGGGGCACAGCGGTTTCTAGCTGGTGGTGGATGTGGAAGCAGCAGCAAAGATGGCGAGATGTTTGGTGAGTTTTTAATGACTTCATGTATGTGTTGAATTAAACTGAATGCACCAAGTACAATATTGCACGTTGAAGCAGCCTCTTGGAGAATTAAATTTAAACTGTGGTTTGCACAGTGGATTGACACAGCTTTGGGATTAATGTCTGATACATTTGGCCACACCTGACATTTGTCCCTGGAGAACGGATGCACCATCGTACATTTGTCCTCTACCAAGGCCACATCTCAGTAACATGTCCTTGACTGCGAGGGTAATTGATCTGTATTTGGACAGTCATACATTCCCACAAAGTCTTCATGAACGACAGTCAGCCGATACCCATCTGATACACATAGACAAATGCTCATGCCCAGCACAGTCACGGGTTTCATCAACAATGATCGTATAGTGGTGTGATTCTGTCTTAATCTCATCCAAGAGAGAAGTGAGAGACTCCCTATTGTGACAGAATGGACATCAGAAATAATTACACCCCCTCCCTTTTCTTTTTTGTTTCCTTGCTTCTGTTTTTCTCGTGCTGCCTGCGCTCTTAAGCTGCACTTCTCTTGCTGAGATGCGCTGTACTGCAGTTACAATGGTTCGCCACCAGTGGGCACATAGAGCACAGTGACCGCTCCTAACGAGCCAAAGGCAATTAAGCGCAGTAACGGCTGGTCAGTGAAGGCGCTCACTGTCGCTCTCATGTCTCAACAGCGTTCATCAAAATAAAAGAATCTGCGCAAAACCACACTGATTAATTATTAAGTGTGCAACACTATACATCTCGTATAAAAGTTTGTTTATTGTTTCATGAGATGCATATTTTTTAGTTGACAAAAAATTTTTCAGAGAGACGTTTTTCTCGGCTACTAGTTCAACTAGAGTTTGAAAATTGCTCTGCATCAGTATGGCCCCTGCAGACAGCCGAGCTGCTCAATTAGCCCCTCTCTTCTTCTCGTCTGTTCTGTGATAACTTGTTTGTCGAGTTGGACATTTATTAGTGTTTTACTAAAGTAAGCAAATTTTTTTAATACTTTCTTTATGAAAACTGGATTTTTCGTGGCTGTCCAAAAGCCCTGGACATTTCTTCCAATTGTTAATGCCCATCTTCACAAAGCAGTCATCTCCACATTTAGAAAATGAGACGAGCCATTTCACAGTGGCAAGTCTGCACACTTTGCAGAAAGCTCACTTCTTACTGACGGACAACATTAACCATTCTCTGCCTCTGTACCATTCAGTGTTGAAATATTGGTCTCTCTGCCCAAATGTTCAGTCTCAGAAGGTCCTGTATCTGTGTTTGATGGTGTTGCCGACGTCGGGGATTTCAGTGATAAAAAGTGGAAGTTCAATTTTGTCTGATTGTATTTTATTTTATTTTTATTCAGTTTGTCTGTCATCTCTGCACTTGTATCTTGTTAGCTAGCTTTGTTGTTGGAATTCTCAAATGAACAAAATACAATGTGATTGGTTGTACTGTCCATTGTTTGTGGATGCCATTGGTGGAATTGTTACTTTGATCTTAAAATAAAATAGTTGTTGATATTTAATTGGTTTATGTCATTTATAATGAGTGCATAGTGGGTTTAACTCTGACTGTCAAATGCACTGCGGTTAAAGAGATTTGGTGGAAAATAATCAAAAAAATGGTTAAAAGTGGGGAAAATTCACAAGACACGCTTTACCCAGAGCACTTGGAGGACGGAATAGAGTTTATTCCATTTTCAAAACTGGAGTCTGGAAAAATGTAAAAGACGGATAAATGCCGACAGCAGACCTTCATGAACAGCTGAATTCAGAGATTGACGCCGGTATTACAGCATCATGTTTGTGTGAAGGTTTTGTCATTATTTCATCATCAACTTAATGGTTAAAAATCAATGCGTCAAGCTTGGTCCAAAACAATAGATGGTGTGTGTCTACAGTTTCTTTGTAAAGCATTAACTTTTCAGGCATGAGGTACAAATATTCATACACAGCCTGACATACGTGATCAAAACATACTTAAGTAATTTCTCACCTGCTTATTGCAAGTGCAAAATACGCACAATATGCCGAAGATGGATAGATGTGTCAAAAGCCACGATTGGTCCAACATTTGGAAGCTTAAAAAATATAATAAAATGGATGTCAAATATCCTCCAGCAATGCCAATTTAGAGCAGCAGGACAACCTAACGGTTCCATCATCACGTTACGGCGCAGCAGCTCTGCACCATCTGGATGCTGTGGGTCTGAAACCAAAAGGAGCAGATTATATTTGCTGCTTGTTCCACACATTGTGAGGGAAAAAGATGATCTGAGTGGAACAGATAACCAGCCAGACTGCTGACAATATATTTGCAGTAAAAACAAAATGAAAAACACCATGAATAAACTTTAATGTGCCTGTTATTTAGCAAAAAAATTAATTTCAACAGAGCCAAAATGATCTGCTCTGGCAAAGTGTGGGTCAGCATTTGGTCCGACCCATAAACGGACATGTGGGTCCAAATGTCTCTTTTTTGTTTTTTCTTTCATCCCAACGCAGTTAGAAAGAAAACATCGTCACAGTTCTATAAATATAGAAATCTAATTTTTAGGCAGAACTGGTTCAGGCCTGGACCGGATCAGAGTCAAAACAGTTTTTCAGGTGTCAGCTCGGTTCCTGGTCCCAACCCGACCCGAAGCTGCTGCATGTGGTGAACCTTTGGGTGACTGTTATGATCTGGAGCCTTTTGGTCCAGATCTCAGTGCTGCAGGTTCTATCTGTGCCTCTGTCTGCATAGAAACACAGAGAGGTGTCAGTCACAGACTGTCAGAGTTACATGCAGCCTGTGGAAATGTCTGGTGGGACCAGCGGACGGGCAGGGCCGTAAAGTGGGGGGGACAATGGCCCCCTGACTCCATGCTAATAATGAATGATAAAGTGGTACTTAAATGTTGTATCACTTTTCCTACAATTGTAGTGGAAATTTTCACTTTTGAGTGTGTTCACACTGCAATCTGATGTTAGCGATGCAGTTGGTGTTATTTAACTTACTTTAGATGCTGCGGTGTTCAGAGCAGCTCAGCTCTGAGCGCTGGCTTTAGAGTCAGTAAGGTCCGCTGCCCGTCTGCAGCTCCCGTTGCGTCGCTGGTAAAACTTCAGCTCATAGCTGAGCTTGAGTTTGCAGTTGCATCGCATTGTTTAGCACCAAAAGACGAAACGGGGATCTGCTCCAAGGTGGAGCCTCAACCCGCGCAGGAATCCACTGCTGATGAATGGTGGCTGATCCGGTCGGTCTGATTTGATCACAGTCACGTCATTCCAGGTCAAATTTAGATTTTTCCTGCATACTTTACAAAATGCCTTTCGGTCATTCCTAGTCTTTGAATCTCGGACCATCGAGCCAAAGTTGTGAAAACTTATATTTTCCCATGGCGAAGCGCAAAATGACTAGTTAGTCTCAACACGTTAGGCGGCTCCAACACTGCGCATCCACACAGCAGCTTGGAGTCCATCAGTGACAGCTCAGGTCCTGCCAGTACGGTAGTTATTTTTTATACAGATTTTAGTCAAACGAACTTAAAACAATAAGTGAGCGTCAATGGAAAATGAAAAATATTTTTGAAGGGATGAAGAAAATTTACTACCTTTTACTGGCCTTAATTTGAGGTAATTTATTACCTTTCACTACCGCGTAGAAACCCTGTGTACGCAAATAGATGCAGGCACATAAAGAAAAAAGGTGAAGGAAATATTGGTGGGACTGTCCCCTTCAGGCCAGAGTTGGTGGGGACATGTCCACACCAGTCCTTCAGGAAGTTACGCCTATACAAGGCATCGTTTAGTAAAATATCAGTACGTAATTTTAGTTTAAGACATCAACTTCTTACTTATGCTTATCAACTTCAAAATAAAACTATTTAAGTTATTCAATATTACATCTTAATTTAATGACAGTTTTGTTTTTATGCTGTCAGTCAAAATGACAGACAACAAAAAAGTCTCTGGTATCACCAGCAGAGCCGACCTTTCTGATAACTCATGAACATAGTTTGTATTTAAGGTAAAAGGAATCAAATTCAATTGATATTAATTATAAAGGTTAAAGGTCATGATCAATCAAACACTGTCTAGATATGTGACCTTTAACCTCTAGTCTGATCTGACTGAAGATCATCATCATCTGATCTGGATCAGAACCAGGAAGCTGCTGGTTCTGATCCAGAGACAAACTCTCACCTGGAGGAGGAGGAGGAGGAGGAGGAGGAGGAGGAGGAGGAGAAACCTGGAGGCTGATGGTGCTGATCAGTTTCTCTCCACGATTTTCTTTAACGACTCGACACTGATACGTTCCACTGATGTCAGTCGTTGGGTTCTTCAGAATCAAAGACACGTCTCCTTTCCTTATCTCACCAACCAGCAGATCAACCCGGTCCTTGTAAGATTGATGCTGCTTTGCTGGCTCAAACTGAAAATTTCTGTACGTGAGGACAGATTCTGGACCCAGATCAGTTCTACTCCACTCTATGACTATGATCCGCCCCTGGTCAGGATCTTTACATGGGAGAATGAGGTCATTTCCAGGTTCAGCTGTCTTTATGAAGTTGTTCTGATCTGCAGGAGAGAAAACAGAGCAGAGAGGTCAGAGGTCAAAGTGGACTTTAACTAGACAGTGATCAGAGCAGGTCTCTGTGATGAAGACTCATCAGTTTCTGCTGCTGGAACAACGAGCTCAGATCCATCAATATGAAGATATTCATCTAACAGAAGAAACATCAGGGTCAAAGGTCAAAGTCGGTATAAATATTGAGAAAAGAAAAAGATGTTTTCATGAAGACAATTTTAAATAATTTTAAAAATATGGTTAAAAAAACAAAATCTCTGCAGGATTCTTTTTGTTGCCTTCCTCGCAGCATAATTTTTAGAAAAATCATTTGATCAAAACATCCATAAAAGCTTCATGAAAATCCAGCCACCAGTTAATATTTCACCTGCTTATTAAAGGAACTGAATAAATAGAAGATCTGAAACAAGCAGAGCCTCTGAGGTTTATTGATGATCTGAGCTGGATAATATGACACACATTTAATTTCACTTTGAAATTAATAATTTCTCAACTGAATTTAATCTCCAACATCCTCATTGCCCCATTTCCACTGGCTCTAATGGTCCCGGCTCCACTCCACTTATCCAGGTACGTTACCCCCCTTCAAATGAGATGAGCTACTGTTACTGTTGATATTATGACCAGTGTTGTTTCTGAATTTTTAATAAAAATAATAATTTCTTGACGCACATCACTGAATGAGAAAGAGATTTATTAGTTTCTCAGGAAGCAAAAATAGCATGAGAATAAAAGCTACGTACAGCTACTTAAAAAAAAAGAAAAAGCAACCGAAATTGAACCTAAATTAGATTCGCCCAACTTCAGCCGATCAGAATGACTAGAAATTTCAGTTCAAATTTTAATTAACTGTAAAAAAAAAACAGGAACCAATCAGAAACAGTGAGCAATCTACCGTTCACATATTATTAATTTCTGGTAAAGCTCCAGAGGTGTTGGCAGCACTTCCTGTAAAGATACATCTCCTACGACCTGGTTAAAGCTGCTGTCTTACAGGTTATGAATTGGTCCCAGAAGCTTATAGACAGAAGTTTAGACAGCAAAAAATCTGTTGGACAAACATGTTGAGTTTGCCAGAGAGAAAGGCATTCTCTTTGATAAGTGGTGCGCCGCATCCAAGGTCAACAATTATGACACTTTGAGTGAGCTAATATTGTTGGAAGACTTTAAAAAGTGCATCCCTGATTGGGTGGTGGTGTATTTAAATGAACAGAAGGTGACCACTCGTTCGTCTGCTGCTGTTCTTGCTGATGAGTATGTGCTTACCCATAAGTCATCTTTCATTATTAATGAAAAGTCACATGTTAGCTCTGTGCTACAGTCTCAACTGGTTAAACCCACAGTTCCAAAGGAAAGCTGTGAGTGTTTCTATTGTCACAAACCTGGACATGTCATCACTGATTGTTTAGCTTTAAAACGTAAATCACAGCAAAATTCTGAACAAACTAAAGGTGTTGGTTTTGTGAAAACAGAACCCCAAAATAGGAGCACTGGTTGTAGTTACAAATTACCTGATCCTTGTTTTGAACCATTCATTTTCGATGGCTTGGTCTCACTGACACCTGATCCCTTTGATTTAAAGCCAGTACGCATCTAAAGAGATGGTGGAGGCTCACACACAGTCAGTCATTCTCACCTGAGAGCGCGTGTGGTTACAACTTTGTCCTGAGGGGGATAGAGATGGGCTACGCTCCAAGACCAGTCCACAGAGTTTACGTAAAATCAAAACGTGTCACTGGATTTTTCCCAGTTGCTCTCTGCCCAGATTTACCCATAGATGGTGTACCACCCATGACCTCCACCCAAACCTAATGGTGTTTGTGCTCGAGTTGCAGTTGTAATCTGCACAAAATAATCAGCCTGTATTTTATTTTGGCGGGTCAAATGATGGCACACTTTAAGTTCCAGGTCACAGGTGAATTCGGATCTCCTCCATTGCTGTTGCTGCTGTCACTGTGGCTAGCTGCTTGTGCTTGGCGTCTTCCAAACTTATGGAAGAATACAGCTGGATCGAGCCCTATTAACACAGCCGATCGATTATATTGGGTGTTTTCTGGCAACCGCTTGACGGCGAGTTGTTTGTTTTATGTACTTTGTTTTTTTTTTAATAATAGAAATGCGGTGGCGACACGCCCACTCAATCTATGTATTGGTGATTCGAAATTGGTCTTACTGATTAAAAGGTCGTTTTCTTTCTGTTAATTTCGTGGCCGAATAGATTATATATCCTCAAAATATTAAATAGTCCCTTTGATTTTTGTAAATTCATCCTTTTAGGATAGATTTAGTTACTTTTCATTGATTTTGTTGACGGCCTATAGAAATCTGGAATTGGTTAATTTCTTTGTAGTTGCACAACCAAGCAAAAGAAAAAAGGAAAAAATTGTTAATTGAAACAATACTGAAATCAATTAAGTTTAATTGACTCTTGAAAATGCACTTTAATTTGATCTGTAACATCAATGTGATCTTTAACTTGAAATTCATTTGAATGATTCCTGAGAAATACTTTATGGAATATAGCTATTTTTTTATTTTTTATTGAATGTTTAGTTATTTTGGATAATTAAACATTGGATAACTGTTTAAATGTGAACGCTAATTTGTTTTTATTTTTTATTTTTGACCTTGTTTAGGTCAGGTTTTTCCCACCCCGTTTCAACCCAGGATGGCGAGCTACCGGATCAGCGCAGCTTTGAGGCAGGACTTAATCGAACCAAACTACTTTCTCATTCTGGACCTATTGCCTTGGATCATGGACTAAAAACAGTCGGATTATTGATTGATGGACCATTAATCACCCTGGATTCAAGAACGGACTTAAAATTGGAAAAAAAAACTCTTGGTCTCATCAGGGTTTATTGTTTTGTTATTGCTAATTTTTTTACTATAAACTTCTGAGGAAAAACACAAAATGTGTAAATCCGTCACAGTTATGACGGATTTATAAGAAACGTAACATCGATGTGCGCATTACCACAAGGTATGCTGGATTGACGAGGTATGACAGACAAAACACCTGTAGTCAAATACCAACGCAAAGCAAAGAACACAAAGTTTCTCCATCCAACAAAACCCACAAACGTGTCGACACAGTTTCACCCTCATCAATACAATTTGGCGGGGTCACATCCAAACGACACAGGAAGTGATTCGGTCACGTGGTTTTCCTTAAAGTGGTACGCGCACCGACACGGGGTTTCATCTTGTTTGCTTGGCGCATGTGCCGAGGTTTCTGTGTCGTCTGAACCATCACTAATTGTAACTGCTCTGGGCCGTCTGGAAGCATTTTGTTTCTGCTTGTTCAGTTTGACTCTGCTCTAGATTGTTTTGACAAGCTAGAAGCTTGTGTTTGGGAGGTTTGATGCTGCCTTTGTGTGTTCTTTTTTTCTCTTTAGGGTTATCTGAGTTTACTTTAGACTGACTTACTTGGACATTTTGTAATTTAATTTGCACTTAAGATTATTCAGTTTGTTGGTGTGATACACCATAAAGTGGGAGATTTTAATCAACGCTTGTTTATATAGTCAAGAAAATCTGCTTAAGAGTATAAGCCACCACATAAATTATTAGTATTCCAATGTATTATATATGTTTTTTTTAGACTGAATCTGAAAGAAATACCATGTTAAATCAAAAGAAAAAAAAGGCGGAACCAAATGCAGACAGCGTTTCACCAAGAGGCCAAAAGTGAGGAGCCCCGCCACCCCATCGCTCCTCAGGCAGAGTTTTGGGAAGAAGACAGCAGCCGCTGCTTCATTCACTGAGGCAATTTATTCATGTTTCCAGGTTAGTAATGTCTGAAGCTGGTGAAAACTGTCCCCCTAAAGTGTAAAGTAGCAAGTCATTCAAGTAAAAATTTCACAATCACTTGCTTAGATGCTAAAAAGAGAGTGATTTCTTTTATAATCGTGGTTAGCGAGCCTTTAGCTGCAGCGGCCATTATTCACGTTGTTCCTACGTCCCATGAGGCTTTGTATGATTTATGGGCGCGACTTCTGCCGCTAACCAGAACCGCCATTTGTTTGCATATTAGCAACTCGCTAACCAGCTTTCCACAGAGGTTTTAGGCTATAAAATATGTGGGAACTCCAGGTCTCACAGCTTACATGTGGCAATATTGTTTTACGGCAACCTACAGCTAATGCCAGGAGGGATGGCGACTTGAAGAAATGTCTGCAAATAACCTGCACTAGCAACGTTAGCTACTTCACTGACTCAGTTGCTTCAGATGCAGATTTTCTTCCCTTGACTTTCTATCCACACAATGAAATGAGCACAAAAAGCATTTTGGGTTTCAAGTTTAAAATTGTTAACCAACTTCTTTTTGTTTCTTTATCTGCCAGTAGGCAATGAAAACTACCGCCTTTGTTTTGGGAGCAGTTCAAAATACACCTGCTGCTGCAGCCACAAACTAAATGTGGTCTGATTATTAGAGAACAGCCACGAACAGCACAACAGTTACCTGACCTCCACAAGGGCTTCTGACGACTCTTTCCAGTGGAAAGTTGCTCTCAATAACAGGTTAATATCTGATTTAGTTCGGTTCTGGTCCAGTGGGGAGATTCTCTGTGTTATGGTCTGGAGCAGCTGCGGTTATTTTTCCTCTGATTTGCAGCAACACTCGGCAACGGAGAATCTCAAGGTTCTGGTTCTGATGGATTAAATAAATACAGATATTTTATTTTGTCTTGTAAATAAAATTTCCAGGCCCAATCATAATGATAAAAACTCAGATCATGAACTTTATTATTTTTTAAATACAAATGAAAAATAAAATTCACATCACATCTTACAAAAGTGTCGTAAGATGACCTTGTCCAGTTCTGGTGTTTATACCGTCGGTGCAACTCAGATCTATGACAGATCTCAGATTTTCTCTGCTTTTCATTTTATTACCGTCAGTTCTTCAGAGAAACGAGCTGCTAGCAGCGATGCTAACTCACGGTCATTACGTTATAAAACTTAACGATCTCGTTCCTGTCCCTGCCTGTGATTAAACTCACAATTACGATCCTCTGCACTGAGCAGCTCCCTGATAGACGGTGTGTCCTTTAAACAAGTTTTACTAAATATTGTATTATAACCATTAAATAATAAAATCACATGGTAATGACAGCATAAACATGTCTGAGCTAAGCGTACGACTATCTGACAACATATCCTGATCTGACAGAACACTGGCATCTTTGTTCACCGCTTATTTGTAGTTTCCATCACTTCCGTGTTTTGTAGCGAGTTTGAAATTTTGCGACATTTGTTTTTCTTTTCTCTTTGCCCTTACGTCTGGCCATAGAATCATGACGTAGATCAATATACACTTTGTTATTAACAGTTGTATGGCATCCTGACTTAGCGGTAAAGTAGCTTAATGAGTTTTACATGGGCATGTGTTGTAGCTCAGTGTTTTTCAACCACTGTTCCGCGGCACACTAGTGTACCGTGAGTGACCGTCAGGTGTGCCGTGGAAATTGTCCAATTTCACCTCCCGTATTTTCCAGACTATAAGCCGCTACTCTTTTTCCTACACTTTGAACATGCGACTTTTCTGTGGATTTTTTTTCAACCACCAGGGAATGATTCATTTCCTTTAGCAGGAAGTGAATCATTGGAAGTCAAAATTGTAAATCAAAGAAGAACGCGTTAATTTTCATTTAGAACAACCACATGCTAGCAGCAGCACGACGGAGAAATGTTTTCAAACTCATATGATGCAGCTTTTAAGTTGAGGAGTATCGATCTGGCAGTACAGGAGGGAAATAAAGCCGCTGCAGAGCTGGTTTTGTTCATTATCGGTAATACAATACATTATCGGTAAAGTCTACTTCCGGTCCCGGTTACGTACTTCTGCTATTCCGGTTTTGCTTTGGAAACAAAGGTTCACATGCAAGAGGCAGCATGGAAATGTTACCAGATGTCATCCACTCTGAATTGTCATGCAGGAACGCCTTAAGTTACATCATATGGCAGATTATACTGTTTAGTTGGATATTATTGTTGATTTTCCTGTAATGTTATTTTAGCAAACTTGAACCACTTAGTTTGGGTATATATGTCTCCACATGTTGAGATGGAGCGTATGTTTTGTCATTTCAGTTTTCACCACATGTTCATGAAGACAAACAAGCTGCAACTGAACTCCAGGGTCTTCATTTGTGGTTTAACTCGGTGTCACCAACAGCTACGTTGAAAACACTACAATCCTACTCAGTTGCACATTCCTTAGAATCGGAGTGCGCCGTTTATAATTTCTCCAGTTTTTTTATACGAAGCTGAAGATGGTTTCTAATTCTAGCTTCCAATAGCTAAAGGGCGATTCCACTTAATTTTTCACTACTTTCCGCATCTTTAATCAACTCTAGTTTAAAAACTACAACTCAGACACTTCAAACCTGGACTAGATTATTCTTCTCTAATAGCAGAATATTTATAACCATGTTTGGGATTTCTGAAACCTTTTTCTGATTCGTGAAAACTCAATAAAGTTAGATTTTCGCCATTTTTTGGCATCTAGATCGCCATAGATCTGCTCTAATTAAAAAACTACAACTCCTAGACTCTTCAAACCCTCCTCACCCCATCCCATCCCATCGCAAGGAGGCTACAGAGCCGAGCCGGGTCTGTGGAAACGCGGAGAAATAAGACTCTGCAGTAGAGCCGGTGGAAAAGGGGCATATGTTGTTCTTCCACAGCTCCATTTAATATCATTTTCATTTATGTCCATTAGGTCTGTAGAACTGATAAGCAGCAGTAGTTTGATGGGGAAGGATCTGTCTGTGTGACACAGCTGAATCTCACCTGCAGCAGAGACAAACTGCATGAAGACCACAGACAGCAGGAGCAGAGACGCAGTCAGAGAAGAAGCCATGTCCTGGTTGCGTCGATCTCTCCGTCTAAAATTTAGATTCCTGCGACGTTTCTAAGTGGAAAACATTTTATCGAAACACAAAAAACATTGAAGTTTAACTTAGAACAGACTCAGCGCGCTGCCACAGAGATCTGCAGAGGCAGAAAGGGTGGGGCTGTAACTGCGCGATCTGTGCCAGGAGCAGGAGCCCTCCCTTCAGCTCATTTACGCATGCGCTAAAAGAAATACTTCCGGGATTGTATTTTCCTTTTGAATTTTATTGAAATTGTATAGAAGCCCGTTTTCGCCACATAGATCTATCTATCTATCTATCCATCCTTATGGTACAGTACTTTGAAACATAACTTTGCTGCCAAAAAGGGATTTATTTGATTTTGTTGCTAAAGCAGCTGTAACTATATAGATATATATATATAGATATATAGATCTATATATATATCTATATCTCTCTCTCTCTTTCTC
>NW_006800827.1:14185-16593 GCF_000485575.1 Poecilia formosa | reverse complement strand
ATGCTTTGCGGTATGTCAACTCTGTTACAGACATTATAGACAGTGAGTGAAAAAAACAATAAATTCTAGCAGACTAAAATATTTTTATTCCATTACACCAAGTGTCCTACTACCCAAATACTTTAAATTGAGATGTTTTACTTAAAAATACATTTTAAAAAATTAAAACATACTCAACTTTTCACAGAATTATTCGCATAGGGTCAAACGTTTTTCATTAAAACTCATTGAAAACCATCATTCTTTTAGAAATAAAATTGGTCAGTAACACTCAATCACAGCAGAAGTCAACCAACAATGTATATGTTGCTCTGGACAACAGTTTTCCTTTTTGTTTTTGTGAAAGTATGTCATAAACATGTCAACTCTGTTACCTAACAGAGTTGGTGTTAGTAACAGAATTGACAGGACCAGAATAATTTAGAACTGAAAATTCTGTTACCATCAACTCTGTTATCCTGTTTGGTAACAGAGTTGATCATTTCAAACATTTTTATTAAAAACTCCACTTATGAGTAGAAATTCTGAAAATACATGACACCAATAAGATAATGGTTTAAAACCATTAAATAAACTTGTCTCTGATCAAAAATCTGTGGTATTTTTCTCATGATACTTTGGTAACAAGATTGACGTTGAAAACAAAAACCCCTGGTGATTGTGACTTTTAGACTAAAATATTTCCCAGAGAATGGCACATAGACCTCTCTGTGTTTGAGGTCTTACAGGAAAAGTAAATGACTTAATTTTATGCAGTTTATATAGCCAAGGCAATTTCACAGATTTACAGGGACAAAACCATATGGTAACAGAGTTAGCAGAAAATTCTTGGACACAAATTTTTTAAGGGTATAAAAATTTAAGGGTATTTTGAGTTAATTTAATGTGATGTTGTTATTAAATTGACCATTCAGGCAGTTTAAAAAAAAGACAGAAAAAACAAATTCACCAAAGAAAAATAATAAAACATAGGTTTTTGCATCATTTTTCAGGTTAATAAAAACGACAGTACCCAACTCGGACAACAAGAAGTCTTGGTTTTTCAGCTACATAAAACAATTTTAAATGTATTTACTTAAATGTTTTTACTTGTTAAATATTATGATCCATTAAAATGAGTAATAAATTACTAAAACATTTAAAAATTGAAATATTTTAATATACCAGACCAAAAATAATGACTCTGGACATCAAATGTATCTGCAATTATAGAATCACTCACATACATAAAAAAATTATCAAATTCTATGAAATAACTTAGTTTTCTTTAAATGTAACCAGGGTAAATTTTTCCGTTTCTTTTAGATTCACTTTTATTTACTTTATTAATTTAAAGATTTACTTAAAAAGTGCTCCTTTCCTTAATTTCTTTTAAGCACAAAAGTAAACCAAACAAGTTGAACCTCAACTTGTGATCACATGTAGCATGTTCATATCCTGCTCATGAGCTTCATCTAAAGAAAAGAAAAAGAAAAGATGAATAAAAGTTGATAATGATCATTTATTTTACAGACATTTCACCAACACACATAATAAAGACTTTTATATTTCTATCAATTAATCAAATTTTATTTGTATAGCACATTTCAGCAGCAAGGCATTTCAAAGTGCTTTACATAATTAAAATAAAAACAGCATGTGAGTAAGTCCAAATACAACACATTACTACCAAATATACATGTAAATACACCACTTGTTTGGTGACTGTGCGTCTGAAAATGAGTATGAAGTTTAACTTATATAATCAAATCCCTTTTACGTTCAGTAATTCATAACACAAATAATCTTCCCATTTCCTGTATCCCTTCTAAAAAAACAAAATAAATAAAATAACATTTCCTGAACCAGATTAAAATAATACATACACACATACTTACATATACACATACACATCTACCTGCATATATACATACATAATATATACCCATTTACACACACACACACACACACACACACACACACACACACACACACACACACACACACAATTGCCCACAGTGCTGTAACTCCCAGCCAAATTCATCATCCCTGTTCATCTTATTGTTGGGATTCCAGGGTGGTGGCTGTTGGGGTTGTCTGTGTTTCTCCACCAGAGGGCGCCAATGGACTGTTTCTGGAGGGCGAGACCGGCTGTCGCCGGCCTATCTTCTCACCTGCTGGTGATTTGGTCATTAGGAGGAGCACAAAAGAGGGGAGCAGCCAAGACTTTGACACCAGAGTGTTAGACAGTGATGGAACTTCAGGCCTCCTATTTATCTCGCTGATCTTATTTCTCTGTGAAGTCCCCAGTGATTCCTGTGTGCCTCTTTGTTCAGGTGATTCCTTGTGATGCTGTGGTGGTTAGTGATGGGTAAATGAGGCGTCATGAGGCGTTTCGACTCATAGCAACACTGTATTGATACTGTGTC
>NW_006800827.1:7078-13355 GCF_000485575.1 Poecilia formosa | reverse complement strand
CCGTAACGTTATTGGCACTCAGGAAGCGCGGAGACTGTTTTTAACAATCATATGGTCAATCAGGACGAAGAACACTGTGAAAAAAAACTGCACAAAAAAATCTGCGAAGCAGCGATACCGTGAAAAGTGAACCGCATTATAGCGAAGGATCAATGTATATGAAATAATTTATAAAACGCAACTGAGTAATTTGTAGAATGGCTGCATATCAGAGTTTATTCTAGGTGTATCTGGGACTTCAGTCTCATGCCTCATTATGCCTCAGCATTGAAAAGGTGGATTTATTTAAATAAGACAGTTTAGTTAAACAAATGCGAAACTTAACCTGCAGAACATAATATGAAAGTAAACTAAGTCAGTTTCAGCTGAATTTGGATTCAGATAGATAAAGTAGAAACTGACAAGAACCGGATGAAACGACAAAAATGAAAACAAATTTATTTTCCAGTATAAGATCAAAATGGTCCCACACTGCGGAAACATTTCCTTTGAAGCTGCTCCGTAGTTGATGCTGTAAAAGATCAAGAATTTGTTTGGCAAATGCTTTTGACAGATTCGCTTCCTTATAAACACAGTTTGGCATCCAGAGTCATTTTGAAACAGTTCTTGTATTGGTCACGTGACTTGCTGATACCAATACGCGCACCGACACGAGTCTATGGGGCTTGATACATGCGGCGACGCGTCGGTGTTGCTGGACCCATCACTAGTGGTGGTTCACCACCCGCTACCAGACCCTGGGTGTTTCCTTGTGTCTGTATCTCCTCGTGACGCTGTGGAAGGTACCCACGTGTAGCCTAAAGTCCCACTAGTCTTCAAGCAGTTAAACCAGGGGTGTCCAAAGTCGGTCCCGGAGGCCCGGCATCCTGCATGTTTTATTTCTCACCCTGGTTTAACGCACCTGCATCAAATGATGGCTTGTTAGAAGCCCTAAGAGGAACATTGACAAGCTGAAAAGGTTGCTACCACCACCAGGGAGAGAACGAAAACGTGCAGGATGCTGGCCCTTGAGGACCAACTTTGGACACTCCTGAGTTAAACTAACCTTCCTGGATCTCCCCGTTTGCTGTCCCCTGTGCTCCTCTTCCTTGGATGTCACAGAACTTACCTGTCCGCCCTCCAATGCCGTGTACTCCTCAACGCAGACCCACCTTCTGCCAAGCAGCAACACCACACTGAATCTTCTACCCTGGTAACATCAATATTCCCCCCCTGACTCAGAACGCCTCCGACTCAAGTAAGCTCTCAGCCCAGACTTCATATTTCCCACAGTCTGTGAACTCACCTCATCTTCTCTTCACCTCAGTGTTCCAGTCTCCAGTCGCTGCACCCCTCCCTGGACCAGCAGCTCAGATTATTGTTCTGTTGATTCATTAAATCATTTTTCTTGTTCTCCATGTGTGTTCTTGCATGTGGGTCAGAAAACTAAAACCCATCATGACACTTATGATAACACCATGAGGTATTTTCTTAAAATGCCTCATGCTTGGACTTTGCTTCAGCTCTTTAGTGAGTTTATTCCAGATCTTCACACCAATGACAGAAATGCTCAATCTTTTCTTCACTGTTCAAACATGTAAACTTCTGAAGTTGAGGTTTTCATGACATTACAGCGTCTCCTCCAAGCTGCCCTGCGAGATTCACAGCTGTATCTCCGGCAGAGCGACGGATCTGAGCCTCCGGTCGGGTTCTGCTGCCTCTGGCCACAGTTTTTTTCCAGCTGGCATTCAAAGTTTCAGTTTCCAATCTGTATTAAATACCGTAACTTTATTGGCACTCAGGTAGAGAAGAAGAGCGGAGACTGTTTTTACCAATCATTCGGTCAATCAGGACGCAGAACACTGTGGAAAAAAACTGCACAAAAAAATCTGCGAAGCAGCGAAACCGTGAAAGGTGAACCGAGTTACAGCGAGGGATCACTGTATATGAAATAATTTATAAAAAGCACCTGAGTAACTTGTAGAATGGCTGCATATCTGAGTTTATCTGGGACTTCAGTCTCAGCCTCATGATGCCTCAGCATTGAAAATGTGGGTTTATTTAAATAAGACAGTTTAGTCAAACATATGCGACACTTAACCTGCAGAACATAATATGAAGGTAAACTAAAAGTCAGTTTCAGCTGAATTTGGGTTCAGATAGATCAAGTAGAAACTGACAAGAACCGGATGAAGCAACAAAAATGAAAACAAATTTATTTTCCGATATAAGATCAAAATGGTCCCACACTGAGGAAACCTTTCCTTTGAAGCTGCTCCATAGTTGATGCTGTAAAAGATCAAGAGTTATTTTGGCCAGTGCTTTTGACAGATTGACAGATTTTCTTCCTTATAAACACAGTTTGGCGCATTAATGTAATTTCGAAACAGTTCCTGTATCGGTCACGTGACTTGCTGAAACCAATACGCGCACCGACACGGGGTTTTGGTCATGGGGCTTGATACATGAGCCGACGCATCAGTGTTTCCGGACCCATCACTATCCTTTACAATTCCCGAATAACATAAACTTGGTTTTATCTAAAGTTAGTGATAATTTCATTCATCCATCCATTCTCTTCCACTTATCCAGGGTCGGGTCGTGGGGGCAGCAGCTTCAGAAGGGAGGCCCAGACTTCCCTTTCCCCAGCCACTTGTTCTGTCTCCTCCGCTTCACCAACAAACATCTCCTACATACTTCAGATGAGAGACAACCTGGAAAAGTACAGAGAACAAGTTAAAGATCATATGGAGAAGGCTCAACATAAGCAAANGTGTGTTATGATCGATTAAATCCGCTGATACGTCATTGTGCTGCTAAACACATAACGCTGAGTGGAGTGGCGTACCGCTCCAACATGGCCGCCCTAAATCTTGTCAGCGACAATAGCGGTCCATGAGGCGTCTATCCTTATATTACGTCTATGCCTGTAACATTCATGGCTCACTAATTCTCTTGTTTTAATGTAAAATGCTCTGTACCTACTGCCATCTAGTGGTAAGAAGATGACATGATTACGCCACTAGCCACTACTAACCATGGTTTTGTTCACACCGAGCTGAAGTGCAGCGGCTTTATTTCCCTCCTGTAGTGCCAGATCGACAGCCCTCAACATATGAGTTTGAAAACATTTCTCCGTCGTGCCTGCTGCTAGCATGTGGTTGTTCTAAATGAAAAAATTAACGCGTTCTTCTTTGATTTACAATTTTGACTTCTAATGATTCACTTCCTGCTAGAGAGCCCCCTGGTGGTTGAAGAAAAATACACAGAAAAGCCGCACCGGGCTACAATCTGCATAGTTCAAAGTTTAGGACAAAAGCAGCAGCTTATAGTCCTGAAAATACGGTACCATAGGTGAAATTGGATAATTTCCACGGAACAGTGGTTGAAAAACACTGATCTATATCCATTAACTTCAGTTTCTTCCTCTGTTCCTCCTCTCCTGCACCTCCATGTTCAACATCCTTTGTCCAGTTGTACTTATGTAGTAAATCATTTATGTAGGATATTTGGACATTTAAATTTAGTATTGAATAAAAATTATTTTCCTGCTTGTCATTGTCATTCTGAACGTAGCTCCTGAGTTCAGGTGGATCCAGTGAATGTGTCTCTGCTGCTCTGACCCCGTGATGTGGAGGAAGGAGGCGGGTTCAGCTCAGTAAAACCAGCTGAGCTGAAGCTTCAGATCAGTCAGAGCTACGATGAGACCAACATGTCTACCAGCTTCACTCTGTGAGTACAAACACGTTAACATCTGGTCACCTTCTCATGGTTTATTTAGAGTTTGGAGTCAAAAGTCTAAAGAAATAGTTATAGTAATAGTGAATAGTTATAAATTTTTTAGATTTATGGTCATGAGCTTTGGGTCGTGACCGAAAGAACGAGATCACGGATACAAGCGGCCGAAATGGGTTTCCTCCGCAGGGTGGCTGGACTCTCCCTTAGAGAGAGAAGCTCGGTCATCCAGGAGGGACTCAGAGTAGAGCTGCTGCTCCTCCACGTCGAGAGGAGCCAGTTGAGGCTCGGGCATCTGGTCAGGATGCCTCCTGGACGCCTCCCTGGTGAGGAGTTCNAGAAAGTTAAACAGCATTTCCTGGTTTGGTTCTTATCCAATGCCACGCATTGACGAGCTACTGGAAAGACTGAGGAAGGCCAAATACATCACAACCTTAGATTTATGTAAAGGTTACTGGCAAGTTCCTTTAGATCCATCCTGTAAGGAATACACAGCCTTTCAGATTCCAGGAATGGGTTTATTCCATTACACGGTTCTGCCCTTTGGTCTTCATGAAGCACCAGCTACCTTTCAAAGGTTGATGGACATTATCCTTAGTGACTGTTCAAAGTTTGCTGCTGCCTACCTGGATGATGATGTGATCTACAGTGAAATTTGGGAGAATCACCTACAGCATCTAAAGGTTGTAATGGCAAGGATCCAGAATGCTGGTCTCACTCTGAATGTGAACAAGGTGTGGTGTTGAGTTTTCCTTCCATACCACACCTCTCAGTGTAACATATATAATTTGGGCCCCCCAAGTTTAAAAGTCTAGCTCTGCCACTGTTCCCTGGGTGGCATTGCTGAGCTGCTTATTTTTTGGGTCCAAGAACTGAAGTTGCATAATATTCATCAGTTCCATCTAGTGCTGCCACAACTGCAACAAAGGAAAAAAGAAAAGAAGGGAAAATTATAAGAAATATACAAGACATGAACTTGCTGTAAATGATGGACAATCAGAAGAAAACATGACGGACCATAAAGAGGGAAGGATAACGATTAAAGTTTATGGCAAGAAAAAGATCAAACAAACCGTCCTGCTGTAGAGAACACTGCTGCAAAAACTATAAGACCTGTGGGAATAAAATTTGATGTGATTAACATAAAATATTACATTATAATCAAAAGTGGGGATTGTGATAAGAACATTGTATTATCAACAAAGTCATTATGTATTATTTGATAACATTTTCCACCACAGAACTCATGGTCATCTAAAATCAGACAATGTGAGGCAGCAGTTATGATAAATGGATGTAGTAATTTTTGAATAGTGAATAAAAATATTATAAAATTCTATGTTTCTTTGCATTTTGTAGCATTATCTGGAAGAAAGACATGCTAAAACCTTAACATGTAAAGGAAGAGGCGGACTCTGGTGGTTCCTCTAACTCTCCTCTAGTGAAACGGTTCAGTCAAAGTCAGAGACATGAAGGAAGCAGCTGCTCAGCGTCTGATCTGTAAGTACAGAAATAATGTTTAATAACTGATATGGAAATTAATGTAATATCCAGAATCCAACCAGAAAAGTTGGTTTGAATGTGAGAATATATTTTATGTAAATACGATGCAATAAAAAGTGTGATGTCATTGCAAAGTCAGACTGACAGCAGAAAAAAATTAAGTATTCAAGAAAAACATCTGTAAATTGAAATACTAGCACAAGAAGTTTTTAAGATACTTTAAAGGTCAACTTTATAAAAGATTCACATTTATGTAGAGAATCTGATGTTGGTTAAAACTCAAAGGTTTTTTAAATCAATCAATCAATCAATAAAATTTTATTTGTATAGCACATTTCAGCACCAAGGCATTTCAAAGAGCTTTACATCATAACAAAAACAAAAATACAAAGTCATGCAACATAGAATCAACAATCAAAACATTACATTAAGTCAAGATCCATAATTAAACTCATAATTTTAAAATAAAAATTTTATTTAATTTCAGTTCTGATCTCATTGCTGTTCTGGACGTCAGATCAAGGTTTGCAATGTTTCACTTAAAATATTTGAAAATATTTAAAAATGTTTCTGGATCAATTTTCTGAAAAGAAATAAAGAATAACTGCTGGAATAACAGGTGTGATCTTTATCTCTTCCAGTTCTCCCAGTTCGTCTGACTGTGAGTCCCAGCAGATCTCAGTTCTTTGAAGGAGAATCAGTGACTCTGATCTGTGAGGATGAAAACAGCTCTGATGGAGGAACTGTGAGGAGAAACACAACCAGGAAACTGTCTGAGTGTAAAGATGGATGGGGAGAAGCTGATGGTTCCTCCTGTAAAATGACCTACATCATGCCAGATGATACTGGCCTGTACTGGTGTGAGTCCACATCTGGATCCTCCAGCAGCAGCAGCAGCATCCAGCTCTCTGTCTCTGGTAAGATCAGACTGTGGAGTTAGTGTTGCTGTGTGGAAATGGATGAAATGCTGTAGTTTGTCTCTGTGTTGAGGTGGATCAGTGATCCTGCAGAGTCCTGTCCTCCCTGTGATGGAGGGAGATGACGTCACTCTGAGCTGCAG
>NW_006800827.1:0-7068 GCF_000485575.1 Poecilia formosa | reverse complement strand
AGAATCCAGCCCACAACCTCCCAGCTGCTATCTATAAAGATGGCTCCTTCATTGGTGATGGACCATCAGGTCACATGACCCTCCTCCATGTCTCCAGCTCTGATGAAGGCCTCTATAAGTGCAGCATCAGCGGTCAGGGAGAGTCTCCATCCAGCAGGATCTCTGTGGAAGGTCAGAGGATGAAAATATTAACTTTGGTTTTCATTAGAAATTGATGGGCAATTATTTAATAAAAACTTTATTTCAGAGAAACCATCAACCACATCGTCCCCATCAACTCCTCCTCCTTCTTCATCATCATCATCCTCTTCATCTTCCTCCCAGTTTCTCCTCTATGGTCTCTTGTCTCTATCAGCTGGTTTTGTTCTGGTTCTACTGGTTTTACTGGTTCTGCTGGTCAAACGTCACATTAAGAGGAAATCTAAAGGTGAGATCAGTTATCAGCTGATAACTCCGAGTTATTTTAAGTCTGAGTTTTTATATTTGCATTTTAGTTTATATATATATTTGAAAAAGTCTCATGTTTTAATTAATAAATAATTAATTTTCAGGTCTCCAGGAGGTTGAAGAGAACAGATTAACTCACACTGATGTTAAAATATCACAGCAGGAAGAAAAGAGAAACAAATCAAATGAAGGTAAAAATGTTTGTTTTGTTTCATCTGTTAAAAACTAAAGAACTGAAACTGAGTTTCTATTAGTCGGAATAAATTAATTTATCAATTAGATGTTCAAATATGTTTGTGCAAAAACTCCAGACGAATAAAGGTTGATAGTTTTCCGATTTCAAATATTTGAATCACAAGAAAATGTGTCACTATTATGAATTAATCAGTTATATTAATATATCAATAAACCTTTTAATCACCTAAATACTATAAAGTATTGGATCAAAATGAAATTCCTGTTTCTAATATATAATATTTTCATGTTGTGAGATTTTTTTATTTTGCTCATTTTATTTCTAACATAAAATGAGCTAAAATGTTTGATCCAAACTTAATTAAAAACTAAATAATTCCAGTTCGTCTCTGTTAGTCTTTAGTTTATTTCAGCAGGTTAAAGTTAAACTTTGCTCCTCTGACTCTTTGCAGCAGTTTGTGGTTTTTTGCTAACTGACGCTAACAGACTCTGAGGTCGTCCAGTTTCCTGTTTCAGGTTGCCATGGCAACGCTGCAAACCCAACAGATTCACTGCAGGAACGATGAACAGTCACTGAAATACAGTTTAACATTTTAAACATGTTTCGTTAGTTTTTCATATTCGTGTCGTCTGAAACTTTAACTCTCCAGTTTCTGTTTGAACCTTTAATCTGATTTTATTCACATCAGAGATAAAAGTCATCAAACTCCTGGTTTGTTTTAATGAAGACGATGAGAATCAGGAAATGGTTCTGGTTGGACAAACTGGGACCAGAAACCAGTTACTGTCTACTGGAGGAATTCAGGTTTTTAATTTAATCAGTGAAAAACTTTATTATGATGTGTAGAAATTTAAATGAGGATCAAATGAGATTTTATTTTAGGAAGAAAATCAAATAATGGAAAAAAACAGCAGCATATTTTCACAGATTTTTGTTCACAAAAGCTTTGTGAAAAAGAAAAATAACCAAAACAAATTAAAGAGCCAATAGTTTAACCTGAACTGACAGAGAGGATGAGTTTATACTGACTTTAATATAATATATTAATTATTTTAAATGTCCAGATTTTCACTTCAGACTCAGTTTTCCAGTCTGAGCTCCTGAATAAATGTTTAGTTTTCCATCAGTGAAATAAACAGAGTCTGAATCTTTGTTGTTAATTCAGTCAGTGACCAGTTGGTCCTGGTTTCTTCCTCTCTGAGCCTCACATAGAAACGATCCTGTGATGATCATCAGAGATCAGGCTGGTTTTCATGCCTGACAGAAACATGTGAAGCTGCTTTAGCTGCAGCAGCAGGCTGAGCCTCAGGCTGTGGTTTGGTCTTCAGCTGTCGACTCAAACCTGACAAACTGTTTGCTTCTCACTGTGATGTGGAAACGTCTCACTGGGTGAATAAAGGTGAGAAGCTTTGAGGTTTCAGCTGCTGGTAGAGACCAGAAAACGCTTCCTGATGCAGCCAACCTGCTCTAATGCTGCACTTCAACACAAATATTACAGCAGTGCTGCTAAAGAGGCTAGCCTAGCTGCTGCTAAAGAGGCTAGCCTAGCTGCAGCTAAAGAGGCTAGCCTAGCTGCTGCTAAAGAGGCTAGCCTAGCTGCTGCTAAAGAGGCTAGCCTAGCTGCTGCTAAAGAGGCTAGCCTAGCTGCTGCTAAAGAGGCTAGCCTAGCTGCTGCTAAAGAGGCTAGCCTAGCTGCTGCTAAAGAGGCTAGCCTAGCTGCAGCTACATGATTCAGCTCCAGTGATTTGATGTTTTCTTCTTCTGCAGCTCTGAGGCGGCGCTGCTTCACTGCTGTTCTGTACGCCACCAGGACAGAAGAAGAAGAAAAACTTTGATGCTGAAACTCCTGGATCCACTGACAGCAGGGAGAAAACATCAGTTATACTCTGATAGCTTTCTGTTATAAACTGGAAACATTATAAAGATGTTCATTCAGAAGAATCTGATTTATGATCATTACAATAAATGAAAGCAGAATAAAATCAACTTCAGGTCCAGAAAAATGTCCATCTGAATGTTTTAGTTTCTTCTCTGTAAAACCTCATGAATGTATTTAATGTTTCATTCTCATGTTTCCAGAAACTGTTTTTATTTTAAACGTCTGAACTGTTAAAACTTCAGCAGCTTCAGCCTGAACATGATGTTCCTGTCTGTCTGTCTGTCTGTCTGTCTGTCTGTCTGTCTGTGGCTCAGCAGTGGAAACTTATTTACATGTGAAGGAAACTAAACCAAAACCTCAGAATGAACCTGTTAATCCCTCAGTGTGTTAAACCAAAGCAGCAGCTTCAGGTTGTTTTCTTCAGACTGACCTGGTTTTAGTCCACTAACCTGCTGTTACAAGGAGCTTGATGGAAAACCTAAAAACCAGTTTGGATTCAACTGGGAATTCAAAGACAAGGATTCTGCAGTTGAGATCAGTTCTGTAAAAATGTAAGAGTCCACTGCCTAATGTCCAGAAAACGTCTGGAATGTAATCAGCCCAGCCATGCAATAAATAATTAAGTAGAAACCTTTTTCTCTCTTTGTGGGACTGAACTCCTGGACTTTCATGTTACTGAGATAAAAACATCCATTCATTACCAAACACCTTGTTCTCTGTGAGATCATGAGGGGTGCTGGTTCCCTTCTCCAGAGGTCAAAGGGCAAGAGGCGGGGTCTCCTGAACAGGTTGCCAGTCTGTCGCAGGGCAACACAGAGACACAACCAGGCACATGTTACGGCCACTTTTAGCCGAAGTGCAAGAAACAGCCAGCAGGAAATGAATAATATTATTACAAAATAAGAGGGTGTGTATTTGCAGGAACTGACCCAAAAACAGTAAAAAACAAAATAAATGAAAAAGAAAAACAGAAAATCAGACTCTAAGAGAACAGCAGGGGCAGCGACAGACCTGCAAAAAACAAAAATGACCAAATGTTTATTAAATCAATCTAAAAAACATTAAGAACACTACAGACCTGTAGAGCACAAACCAGCCCTGCTTGATTTACCACACCAAGTCTAAGGATAATTTAACAGATCTGACTCAGTCCTATCAAATAAAAACAATATAAAACACATACAATTAAATCCAGTAAACAGTGAAATCAACACACACCTGGTCAAACACAGGAAACTGACAGTTGGCCACCAGCCTGCCAGCTTCCTTTATTGGAGCTCAGGGTGTGGAGGGAGCGCCACCTGGTGGTTCCACCTGTTACACACACACACACACACACACACACACACACACACACACATCTAGGGAGAGAGACACCAGTTAACCTGACAGTCATGTTTTTGGGAAGCAAAGTTCACTAACAGACTGTTAGTGTGTTTCTGTTTTAGAAAGTGAGTAAGTTCTGGAGTAACTATGATCATATCCTGGGTTTTCGGTTTCAGAAAGCCAGTTAACTTTTATCTAGAATCAATTCCCTCGGTTTACTCAGTGAACCAACCTGATCGGCAGCTGGATAGTTTGAACTCATCATGTTTGTCTCGTTGTTTAACTGAATCTTGGCACAAGTGTCAGAAATGGTGGGACTTTTTCCAGGGAGCCTGTAGATGTTGGAGAGGAAATAATCTGCAGAAATCTCCACCAGCAGAGGGCGCTCACACTGCAATTTATGGATAAATACATGTTGGAGCTTGTTTTACCTTTTTCACTAGTCAATTTCTTCAAAGACATTTCAGCTGGCAAGTTAATGCTCTGACACAACAAGGACATTCTTTGTGCTGAACTTTGATTTAATGCCAACTGGATGCAGTCAGGAATGTTACCCCGTAGCACCTAAATAGTTAAAGCACACACTTGTAAAGAATAATGTCTTTTTTGAGAGAGCTAACATGCAGGATGCTGAAACTCCAGGACCCACTTTGGACGCCACGGGGTTAAGTGGTACTGACCCTGAAACACGCTCCACCTCCATCATGTCATAGCATCCACCATCCAGCTCAGTAACTATGTCTACCTAAACCATTTGGTAACTCTGATGCAAAGCCAATGTTAATCCACCTCCCCCAATACTCTGCTGCCCCTCGTGGCTCATTGTGTATTGCAGCAAACAACACTGATGTTTCTATAGCAGCCATGTTCTGCCTTTATTCATCCATAATCTCAGATTAATGTTCATATTCTCACAGTAACAGAACCAACCAGACTTCTGGCCCAAAACCAGAACCTTCTGGTGCTTAGTGGGCTCTCAGTGAACTTTAGCAGCATAAATGACATTAAAGCATAACAATGCTTTATGTAATCTTTGCACCAGTATGTCCTTGTTTTCCTGATGATGGGAGCTTTTCACTCTCCCCAAAACTATCAGCTAAAGTCGTCAATGACAAGAAATTAAGAGATTGACTAAGAATTATGTTCTGGCCTGCAGAGAAGTGTCACTAATCCAGATCCTTGTTTGCTCCACAAAACAATTTGGATTCAGTTTCTATTTATTTATTTATTTAATTACTTATTTATTTATTCATTCAGTTTTGGAATCTGTTCATTCATGGATGGATCCTGTCTGCAGCTCAGTGTGGATGTTTGCTTGGACTGATTCCAGATCTGATCAACTTGTTCATTTCAAACTGGTTTCACAGTTTGTACCTGAAACTGTTCCTGTATTTACCTCAAGCCCCGCCCCCACCTGGAGATCTGATGTCACTTCCTGTCTCTGTAGTCCTGCTATCTGCATAACTCACATTATCAAACATGTTGCTGCTGGTTTAGTTTGATCTGATCAGCAGAAACAACCTGATCAATAATCCAGTCTGCTGGGCTCCAACTCTGGACTCATTAAGAAACAGAGACATTTTAATACTCATTTTAAAAGTTTAAATACAGTAAAACACATAAAAGCAGCTTTATCTGCTTGACTGTTATTCTACCAGCAGGTATTGGGTCTATTTATGGTTTCTCAATGGGGATAAACCAGAACAGTGTTAATTTTTATTTTCTTGATAATTAATATACAGCATTAAATTCACAAGTTCTTCATAAGATTAGATACTCCATGGTTTCCTCCTCAGGGTGGCTGGACTCTCTCAGAGAGAGAAGCTCGGTCATCCAGGAGGGACTCAGAGTAGAGCTGCTGCTCCTCCACATAGAGAGGAGCCAGTTGAGGCTCGGCCATCTGGTCAGGATGCCTCCTGGACGCCTCCCTGGTGAGGAGTTCATGTCCCACCGGGAGGAGGGGAGACCCAGGACACGCTGAGGGACGATGTCTCTCTGCTGGACTGGGAACGGCTTGGGGTTCCTGGAGGAGCTGGAAGAGGCTGGAGAGGGAAGTCTGGGCCTCTGGATGGATGGATGGATGGACAGACGGAAGGATGGATGGATGGATGGACGGATGGACGGACGGATGGATGGACGGATGGATGGAATTTCTCTCCATCCATGCTGTATGGAGTGAAAATAGTCTCAAAATATTTGTGCATGTGTATAAATTAATTTGTAGCTCATCTAAGCATCTTTGTGTTTAAATTTGGATAGTTGTTTCTGTGAAACATGATTTGTAAGCAACAAAAAGAAAATAAACCTTTTCTTACGCCAACAAATGTTGAAAAAGTCGCACGAGTTGCCAGATACACACACAAAACTGCAGCTACATACAGATCCAGTTACGAGTGCACAACTATTTTTGAGACTCATTTCACGTATATCACTTTTTTGAAAAACAAAAAAGGGGAGGAAACTAAACTATAGTTTCAGAGCATGAGACTAAGAGGTTATCCTATCAACTGTAGCCTGAACAGAGGAAGTAGATAAGTTTGTTCTAATGGATCTGCAGTATTTCACAGGGAAACCTCTGGTCCAAAAACAAGTGCTGTACTCATGAACAATCTGCTGCAGAAGAAGGCTTTGCTCTTCTCCACGTCGGGATGATTGTGTTGCTCCCAGGCTTCCAGCTGGTGGGACCAACCTCTCCGTGTGTCAGTGTGCTGGAAGGTTTGGACCAGATGCAGGTCTGATCCACAGAGCGACCCACAGTCGCTGATCTGCCTCAAGGTTCCCTCACCGTCAGTCACAATCAAACCCCTGCAGGAAAAGCCCTCATCCTCCTTCAACACAGTCTCTGGAAATGCATTTTGTCAGGTCTGCAACCAGGAGGATCATCATGGCTTCCAGCCCTCCTTCCTTCCTTGGTGTGTTGATCCAGGCCTAGTGGGTCAAGGCGGACGTCCTCTGCTCTGTCGCTGAAGGCGATGATCTCAGTCGGCACATGAAGGTAAAGTAGAAGAAGACGACCACGTCCTTCCCTTTGTGGTCAGACAGTTGTGGCCTTGAACTCTGGTGCCAAGCTGAGCGTTTCCAGAAGACCTGGTGGTGAATAACGTAGTTTCTCAGAGAAACTGAGTAATTGTGCGACAAAGCTAATAATGTATGAGGACCGCACTGGGGTAACTCGGGGGATTTTCATACTGTCCGACGCGTGCTTCAAATAACTCCAGGC
>NW_006800826.1:61637-78984 GCF_000485575.1 Poecilia formosa | reverse complement strand
CGGGTCCAAGTCGTTTCTAGTGTTCAGTGATATCCATATAAATACAGACTGTGGGAGAACCACAGTGCTGGTTCTGTTGGACCTCAGTGCAGCTTTCGACACTGTTGACCATGACATTTTACTGAATCGACTGGAGAGTTGGGTCGGACTCTCCGGTCCAGTGCGCAACTGGTTTGAATCTTACATAAAGAACAGGGATTTCTTTGTATCAGTCGGAAACTTCTCATCAGAGAGGTCAAAGGTCACATTTGGGGTACCCCAAGGTTCAATCCAAGACCCCTTCTTTTCAATATTTATATGCTCACACTGGCTCAAGTTATAACAGGAAATGAGATTAGCTACCGTAACTACGCAGATGATACACAGCTCTACATCACGATGTCACCAGGTGACTCTGAACCCATCCAATCACTGAATAGATGCTTAGAACATATAAATGTGTGAATGTGCCAAAACTTTCTCCAGCTGAACAGAAACAAAACTGAAGTTATTATCTTTGGACCAAAAGAGGAGCGAACTAGAACCATTGCACATCTTCAGTTATTACAACTGAAAACCAGCAATCAGGCCCGAAACCTGGGAGTAGTGATGGACTCTGACCTGAACCTTCAGAGCCACATTAAGACAGTCACAAAGACAGCCTTCTATCACCTGAAGAACATCTCCAGGATTAGAGGACTAATGTCTCAGCACGATCTAGAGAAACTCATCCATGCGTTTATCTTTAGCCGCATTGATTACTGCAACAACGTCTTCACAGGTCTGACTAACAAATCAATCAAACAGTTGCAGCTGATCCAGAACGCTGCTGCTCGCGTTCTCACTAAAACCAGGAAGATAGAGCACATAACACCAGTTTTAAAGTCCCTACACTGGCTCCCTGTAGCTCAAAGAATAGACTTTAAAATACTGTTGTTAGTTTATAAATCAGCATTCAGCTTCTATGCACCACAAATCTGGAACAAACTTCCAGAAAACTGTAAAACAGCTGAAACAATGGGTGCCTTTAAATCTCAACTTAAAACCCACTTGTTTAGAGTTGCTTATGGCTAAATTAGGGTTAGAGTGTGGGTTTTGATGTCTGATGTTTTTAATGTTTTTATCTTTACTTTTCATCTATTTATTAATGTCACATACTGTTTTTATTTCTTCTTTAATTATGTAAAGCACCTTGAAATGCGTTGCTGCTGAAATATGCTATACAAATAAAATTTGATTGATTCTCTGTAGCCCAGGTCAGGCTCTTCTGCCGCTGTTTCTGGATCAAAAGTGGCTTGACCTGGGGAATGCGGCACCTGTAGCCCATTTCCTGCACACGCTTGTGCACGGTGGCTCTGGATGTTTCTACTCCAGACTCAGTCCACTGCTTCCGCAGGTCCCCCAAGGTTTGGAATCGGCCCTTCTCCACAATCTTCCTCAGGGTCCGGTCACCTCTTCTTGTTGTGCAGCGTTTTCTGCCACACTTTTTCCTTCCTACTGACTTCCCACTGAGGTGCCTTGATACAGCACTCTGGGAACAGCCTATTCGTTCAGAAATTTCTTTCTGTGTCTTACCCTATTGCTTGAGGGTGTCATTGACGGCCTTCTGGACAGCAGTCAGGTCAGCAGTCTTACCCATGATTGCAGTTTTGAGTAATGAACCAGGCTGGGAATTTTTAAAAGCCTCAGGAATCTTTTGCAGGTGTTTAGAGTTACTTCATTGATTCAGATGATTAGGTTAATTGCTCGTTCAGAGAATCTTTTCATGATATGCTAATTTTTTGAGAAGGACCTGTACATTTGCTGTGGTACTGCAGGAACCACGATGTCTGGCTAGTCAGTTTATTGAATCAAATTTTTTATTCATTTAATTTTTTTATGGATTACAACTAAACTTGTAGGCCAAGTTCATTATGCTGAAGTTGCAAGTCACTGTCAGAATATTGAGTGCTAGCATGGATTAACCCACATAATTCCTTACATTGTCTCCCATCAGAGCCTCTTCGAAGTGTCTGGTTAAATTAGATTTTTCTCAGGAATGTACCCACATTAGTGGGGAAAGTCCCCTTGTTTGCACGGAGCACTTCCGGACTGCCACTATCAAGAGGGATTTTCAGAAAAACTTAATCCGATTGAAGGGTCAGTTCCTTCTCTCTACTGAAACGAGGCTTTCAGCAAAAATTTTTTAGACATAAACTTTGTGTGTGGATAATGACGTCCTGGCCATTAGTTTGATAGAAGTACCGAACTTTCTGTTTCTGTTGGCTCTGTGTACTTTTTAGCTGTCTACCTGAGGATATAACTGCACTGGATTTTTTGAATATAATTATTTGGCTTTGTTTTTGTTGGGGAACACATAATCCAAATCCATTCAATGAAGTTCTTGACACTCATGTTGGCTAATTATGTTGTTTACTCCATTCATATTGTGGTTGCATTAATATTTTAAGAGGTATCTGATATGCATGGACATTGTCCATCTTATTCCAAGCCTCATGAGGCTTTGTGTGATTTATAGGTACAACTTCCACCACAAACCGAAACCGCCATTTATTTACATGTTAGCAACTTGCTAACCGGCTTTCGTCAGAGGTTTTAGGCCATAAAATATGTAGAAACATACAAAATTGTTTTACCACTACCTGCAGCTATAGAGGGATGGGAGGATGACTTGAAGAAAAGGCCACACATGACCCGTAAAAGCATACTTAACTATTTCACTGACTCAGTTGTTTCAAATGCAGATGTGGCTTTTCTTCCATTGGCTTTTTGTCCACACAGTGAAACCAGCACACATAAAGCGTTTAGATTTTTTAGCCAAATTCTTTTTGCTTCCCCATCTATTGGTAGGCAATAAAAACTGTATGGCTTATTACAGGGACACTGCCTTTTTGTTTTGGGAGCACGTTCTAAACACACTTGTTACAACCACAAATTCAATTGGGTCTGATTATTAGTGCACAACCTGAGTTTGGTTGTATAGTGTGTTCACCTCATTTCAGGGGCAAGCCACTGGAGTATTGGAAGTTTTTATCTGCTTTTCATGTGTAGGAAAACTATTGTTTCTTTAACATTCTGTGTCTCTCAGCAAGCAATATTTTCTGACTTTTGACTTTACTCTGATTGCAGTTATTGAACAAGGGAAAAACAATAGATTATTTATGTATGTTAAGGGGAAAAAACCTTAACATACCTTGGGCTACAAAAATGGATATGTTAGCAGTAGCTATAATATAAGTGGAATAAATAATCCTATAAAGAGAAAGAAAATTCTTACCTAGCTGAAAAGATTGAGCTGTTCAATTGCAATGCTTCAGGAAACCCACCTTAATGAGACAGAATATAAAAAACTCTGAATGAGTGGGTGGGGCAGTTTAACAGTGCTTCATGTGAAAGGGGTAGAAGGAGAGGGCGTTGTCATTCTGTGACAGATCACTTGTTTTTTTTCTTTAGAGAACATGTATGAAGACAAAAAAGGATGATACCTCTTTGTTTAAAAAATTTCTTCTACCTCTTATATTCATCAGTCTTAACTTACAAAAAAAATGGTTTATTTTATTTTTGTTTTTTTTTCTGCTATAACTAGGCCTGTCGTGATAAACGATAAATCAATTAATCGCACGATAAATTAAACCTATCGACCTCATTTTAGTTATCGGCTTTATTGTCTCTTCCTGCCTTTTTTCTTTCTCTTGATCACACTGAATGAAAAAAGGCTCAACTCTGGTGTTCTCCACTGACCCTCCCTTCCTCATTTCCTTAGTGTAATGTCCAGCTCACACTACACGAGTTGTCGGCCGACTGTCGGCCCATTTTCAAAACCTGAGAGACCAGACATTAGCCGACAGAAATCCTAGGTATAACGGTTAAATCGAGTTCGATTGTGCCGTGTGGTGTCCAGCCACATGAGCACAAAATAATAGCTACAAGTCCAGTTAACTAATTTTAAAATCAAGCATTAATCAATGCTTTACTAGAATCTACATGTGATGCATGTGACTAGAGTCAGCATAAAGTCCTGACTGAATAAAAATCAGTATAACCTATTTATGTCACGTGAACGAAGAACAGCTGAAAACTCACCGGGTTTACCAACTGCGGTAGCAATTTGGCTCCAACTGCTCTTGTCATTTGTATATTCTTTGCACGAAATGTTGAATAAATGTTAATGTTGTTTCCACATATCTCCAATGTCAGCTGTTTGGGATTCCCCTCGTAATTTCCCCTCAGAAAGCATGGAGGAGAATCTGCGCATTCTGATTGGCTACCTGTCACATTCAGCGATATGCTCCCAGTCGGAGAAAACCCCCGATTTAGATCGGAGCGGCCACAACTATCCACCATAACACACCACACACTGCAGGATGATGGGTTACGAAATCACCAGTGACAATCTTAGATCAGCTAACGATCTAAGATTGTCATAAAGAGAAAATAGGGGCAAAAAATCGTGTAGTATGAACTACTGCATTAAGTAGTCGGATGTGCCCATCTTATTTATTTAAATCTAGTGATTACTGAAGGGCACATACAGACTTCATAATCTGCACTCTTTTGGTTGAATGCAATATTTATTTCCACTTTGGCTTTATGTTGTTTAGTTTTTATTCAAGTATGTTTTTTGTTAATGGAGACTGAGAATCCATTTTATTTTTGTTTTTAGTTGTTTTGTTTATTTAGTTTATCAGTTCCAGTGGAATGTGTTCTTTTGAAAATAAAGTGTACCTATCTATGGCAGGAAATCTCATGCATTATTAGTCATTTCCATTAAATCAGTGTCAAAAGGTCTTGAAACAATATTATCGTTTATCGCAATAATTTTTTAGACAATTAATCGTCCAGCAAAATTTGTTATCGTGACAGGCCTAACTATAACAATTATACAATGTAAATACTCGGAGGTGGTTGCTGATGTCATTTTCTAATTGTCCACTTTCTAATTTGCTTTCCAAATCATTTGAAAAAATATTTTTGAGCATTGTGGCACAGTGAACTATTAATCAATCAAATTTAATTTGTATAGCACATTTCAGCAGCAAGGCATTTCAAGGTGCTTTACATAATTAAAGAATAAAATAAAAACAGCATGTGACATTGAATAAACAGTAAAAAAGGAAATAAAAAAACGATAAAAACATACTTTTGTTACGGAATCTAAGCGCCTGTCGTCGCCGGACTCCGCCGTCCGTTCAACACGGGTATTATCCAGGCCCCTTCGCCTAACAGGACAAGGTCTCCAACCTTGCCGCACCAGGCTCCGTCCACCTGTCAAGCGAATTTTTGCGCTAGGACTTCACCGTCTTACACTGATTTTTGTGTACTATTTTTACCTGTTAGAGTCTAGAATTTACAGGGTTTTTCTGTTACTTTTGCTACAGAATTTAAGCACTTGTCGTCGCCAGACTCCACCGTCCATTTAACATGGGTATTATCCAGGCCCCGTCACCTAACAGGACAAGGGTTGTGTGATTTTAGGAAATAAGCCAATATGGTGTTAATAGAATCCTCTGTACCTTTATGTTTGTTTGGATTTAACAAATTGATATTATATTCACCACCAACAAACAATCCTATTTTTCACATTAGTAAAGTGTTCCTCTGAGTCTATACAGTTGTTAAATATGCTTAGGTCAGAATCTGGTGTTCTGTACACAGCTTATGATTATATTTTTCTGTTTTTCTCCATTTATTTCAATTGTAAGACATTCATGCACATTGTCTACAACAGTTGACATTTTTTCACCACTTTATAATTATAATTCTTGTCCACATTCACCACCACCTTTTTTGTTTTTTCTATACAGCTCAATTCATAACCAGGTAGTTCAAGGTCCATGTCCTTATCACTATTTTATCTACGTTTCTGATACTAACATAACTGATGTAAATAGTAGGCCTGTTACGATAAACTATAAATCAATTAATCACATGATAAATGAAAATTATCGACCTCATTTTATTTTATCTGCTTGTTACGACTGGTTCAGGGTCGTAACAAAAACAGTAGACCATGCTGCGGTTAAAGTGCATACAAATGAATATTTATTAACAAAAACAACAAGGGATTGTTGATATCAGTATCATTGGTGTAATGCAAATGCTTGGATGTGTTGTATGAGTGCATATGGAAAGTGTTGAGGTGCCAAAGCAAAGACAAACTCAAAAGTGCAACAGGAGGGGAGCTGAAGCCTGGCAACCAAACAACACAAGCTGCAGAGTGGACGCTGAGGGCGACCCAGAAGACGGAGACAGCCAGGTTCAAATACTCTGCGCTCCCAATCAACCTGATCAACAGCACCTGTAAAGGGGAGGAGCACAAAGACAGACAACAAGACCTGCAACCCAGGCCTACAAGGCCCAGGGCCGTAACACTGCTCTATTGTTTCTTCCTGCCCTTTTCTCTTTCTATTGATGACACTGGATGAAAAAAGGTTCAACTCCATTGCTCTCCACTGACCTGTGCCTTTCTCATTTTCTTTGCTTACGCAAAGAAAATGAGGAGTGAACTATTGCTTGAGGTAGTTGGATATGCCCATCTTCTCTATCTAAAACTAATGATTATTGAAGGGCAATATAGTATACATACTTCATAATCTGTATTCTTTTGGTCGAATGTAGTTTTTATTTCCACTTTGGTTTTATGTTGTGTTTAGTTTTATTCATGTGGATTTTTTGTTAACAGACTGAGAGTCCATTTTATTTTTGTTTTTGGTTGTTTTATTTTGTTTACCAGTTCCAGTGTTAAATGTTCTTTTGAAAATAAAGTGTATTTATTTTTGCCAGGATGTCCCTACATTATGTCATTACCATTACATTGGTTTAAAATGGTCTTCAAACAATATTATTACTTATCGCAATAATTTTTGAGACAATTAGTCGCTCAGCAAAATTTGTTATTGTGACAAGCCTAGTAAGTAGTCCTTAATCTTATGAAAATTTGCATACAAACTTCTGCTGTTAAAGTTAATTGATATTTAGTAGCTAAAGTATTAAGCTCCTCAAATTGATAATATTGAGAGTCATTGTTGATATGCAAGAGAATTATTTTCTGGTTCAATGTCATTTCCAAAGTCATCCGACTTATAGGTAGTATATTGTGCAGGGTTTAATTCCAGGTGATCAAGTGTATCTAGATCTTTTGGTTAATAGTCAGCATTACCACCTGGTAATGCTGACTATTTATTGAGTGTCATTGATGATTTGATGTTAAACATACCTCACAATGAGTAGCAACTTCATGGTTTTTTCTGTGTACTAGTGCGTTTTCTGATAACCAATTTATGATGTCGCAGGTAAGCAAAGTCTCCTCTTCCTATTGCAGCTCTAACTGGAAGCATCAGGTCTTTTTTCTTTCTCTTGACAGTCTCTGGGAAGTGCTCATTAATATAGACATTTGATATTGTAATCATATTACTGTGGTGCAATATGATCTCTGTTCCTTGAACCTCAGTTACTTGGCAATGAAGGGGCTAGGTCTGTCACCACTAGATTTTCTATTTCAATGAGCTCATTCCACCTCTTTTTGATGCAGTTTGAGTTTCTCAGCAAAAATGTTTTTTAGTTTCTCTTCAGTTTGCACCCAGGTTTCTTCTGGTATTTCTACAACTCCATCAACAACCAAATTGTGTCTAGACTGTCCCTCCAGGTTTTCTATCTTGTCTGTGATGTTAACATGCTGTCGCAGATTATTAGTAGGTCTGACTGCATGCTCTCGCCCTGGATTGATTGACAGAGGATTGCTCAATCCTCCGCATGGGGATGGAGCCGGCATCATGTCAATTACAAGTGCCACTTGAGGTAAAGTTTTGAAATCGGGGAACATTCCTCCAGTTGAAATGATCAGAAGTCAGCAAGTCTCTGGGAACAAGGGTCTTTTGGTCCTGCAAAGCCTCACTGCAATACGTTGTCAGCTCCTGGATAGAGAGATGCATTGAGTGGGATATGAATGTTTTGTTTTTCTGTTTAATTTTGTTATCTCCATGATGTTTTCTGTGCAGTTGAAAATCCCTGAACCAGGAGGTCAGAGGTGAATCCATCTAAATGACGCATGACCTTCAGATTTTTCCACCACCATATGAAGAAACTGGTCAAAGACAGAAAATATTCAGTTAATGTGACCCCTGCCGACATCTCAGCTTTGGATGAAGGCATTCAAGATCAAAGCAACTGCTGCAAAGGTGTTCCTAATAAATGATTGATGAACTGATATTATTTCTCATGGTGTACCAGTGTCAGTTCATGCACAGATCAGAAATGTTTGATGCTCTGCATCCTCTCTGTGCTTCTCTTTTCATTGCCGGGCTTGTCCAACATGGTGGCTCGGCCTACGATCTGATATAAATCAGCAGGTATAAATCAGCAGGTAGTTAATTCTCCCTGACAGCTTTACTCTTATTTACGACATGTTTGAGAGCTTGCATTTGGCTGGAAGAGCTGCTGTCTGTGTCCTCATTTCTGAAGTGTACTTGAGTGGTTGCACATGCATTTGGGAACAGGCTGTTTCTTATGCTAGGGTATGGGGGGGAGTTATCAGAGTAAATAAACTGGAACATCACCCTCACTGTCGCTTTATTAAACCCGGGTTCTTAATGCATCTACTTTGCGTTGAATTCTCTCAACAAAGGGTTCTGGACATAACAGCTGGATTTCCTGACCATTCTGAAGCAGGAAGTATTTTAAATCTTCAGCCAAACACATTAAGCAAATCCTTGTGGTTTTTTTCCCTCCTCAAATGCACAAAAGATTGTCTGTTTTGATTAAAATATTTCATTTATTAGATTAATTGTAGTATCTCCACCACTGCCAGCCAAAAGCAAGCAGTGAGATTCAGAAAGTGATAAGAGAGTGAGCAGAACGTCCTCCCACACCGAGTCAGAGAAGCTGCCAGACACACATTAATAATGACGAATCAGTCGGCAAAGCTGCCACCACACTTCATTATTGCCATGCGGTTAACAGGCCAGTGTTGAGGCGTCTCCATGGAGACAGCCAAATGGCAAAGCCGTCTGAACGAATGGAGGTAAAGGAGCTCTTTGGAAGCAATGAGGGGGGTGTTATTTTGGCAGTAGGCAGCAGCAGCTCTTGCTGCTTAAGCATCTCATTTGTAGCCCTAGCTGCTATTTAACTTGCACTAAAGATGGCTTCTCTTCAAAAGTGTTTGTGATATTTCAGAGGATTGTCACTTTTATAGGATAGGAGATGCTGCAAAGTACGGGAAAAACCTGAGATTTTGCTTTGTGGCTGTCTTTAGTTAAAATGTCACAGCAGAATCCTGACAAAGAATCTGTAAAGAGGGTTCCCATTAATTTTCCTGACTATGCCCAATTTGACTAATACTGAAAGAATTTTTCAATTCACCAAGTAGTCGTGAGGTTTTGGGGATTTGAAGAGGTTGACAGGATATGTCAATATATCAGAACATAAAAATATATAATTCATTCTAGCAATGATAATAGTTCCACTTTTGATGTGCAAATGAAATACATCCTAGAATTGTGTTTTTAAAATTTGCATGAAAAAATGTGAATCAAGTGAAATCTATGAGAAACATCTAATTTGGAACCTTTCATCAAGATATTTACAACATAAAAACTTCCTTTTGTGATTTTGTTTGCACAGACTTGAACAAAGAAACGTAGCTGAAACAAACTTAAGAAAGACAGTGCGATTGAGGATAAGAATGCGCCACAATTAGAAATGCTGTCAAAACTCGTTTACATGCCCAGAATTCCTCAATCAGATTGAAATGATCCGCATGCATTATTCATATGGGCATGAAATTAACTAATTCAATCATGACCTGCATTTAGCAGTCCCTCCAGTTTTCTGTGATTTCACAATCATGGAAATCCATGCAAAACGGATCCTTATTTTCATGCAAATGCATAATATACAGTATATATGTATATGTGAATGTATATATCAATCAACAGCATCCTCCAGGTGCCTTGGGCCGAACTTGAAAATTGGGCATGAGCCTGTGTATGTATACAAGGAGACATGAAAGTCCCATTATCAGAAATTTTATGGTTGAAAATTCTTCCAACAGAATGTGAGTCATGTACTGAAAGCTACCCCAAAAAGCAGATTTCCTTTTTTTTTGTTTCCTGCAAAAACGCAGAACAGTTGAGGAGTCTTGGAGTCTTGTCCACCTTTATTTTCAGGTGGGTAGCCTTACTAGCCTTTTCAACATGGATGCTCTCTAGACAACATGGTTGTGAAACAACTCAGGGCCTTCATAGAGAACTGTAGGTGATGTATCTCCTTTCCTCATGGACTCTTGTGTTGTGTAGGCCAGATCAGTGATGGGATACACCCACTCAGATTGATTCCTTAATAGATTGGGTCAACATGTTTTCCTCTGGCCATGTCATGGGCTTCTGATGCACAACCTTTTAGCCCAACTTAGGCTTAATTTGTGGCTTGTGTGTACATACACACCACATAAGTCTAGCGACCTGAGCATAAGATACAGGTGCCCAGGCTGAAATATGTCTTGGAAACTTCAATGCATTCCTTTAGTCTTTGCTGTGGTTTTGCTAATGGGATTTGCCAGAGTTCTGAGGATTCTGGGACTGATATATTAAACTGTGAATGAATACATCTTTCCCGGGTTATGACCTGTCTAGGTGGCCAGATCATAACATGAAAGACCAATCTTCCTCAGATCTCAAGCAGCCAACACATGATAGAGGTCTGAGGATGTTTTAAGACATTATAAGCATAGGTGCTGGAACGGGGGGCTACTGGGCCCCCACTTTACAGCCCTGCCCTGCCCGTCCGCTGGTCCCACCAGACATTTACAGAGACTCCACACAACTCTGACAATCTGTGACTGACACCTCTCTGTGTTTATATGCAGACAGAGGTACAGATGAGACCTACAACACTGAGATCTGGACCAAATCTAAGGCTCCAGATCATAACGGTCACCCAAAGGTTTACGCACATGCGGCAGCTTCGGGTCGGGTTGAGATCATGAACCGGTCTGACATCTGAAAAAAGGCTTTGACTCTGATCCGGTCCAGGTCTGAAACAATTCTGCCTAAAAATTAAATGAGATTTCTGTATTTGTCACCATTTATAGAACTGATAATGTTTTCTTTCTAATGGCGTTGGGATAAAAAAACTTTAAAAAAGACATCGGGTCCATGTCCGTTTACGGGTTGGACCAAATGTTCACCCACACTTTGCCCAGAGCAGATCATTTTTGCTCAGGTTGAAAAATAATTGCATGAATTTTTTTCCCCCCTCTTTGCTCTTCCAAAAGCCAAACAGCCATCAGTATCCATAAGTATTGATGGCTACTGATGGTTTTCAGGTCTCTGTTGGCTGTTGAAATTATTTTTTGTGCTAAATAACAAGCACATTAAAGTTTATTCATGGTGGTTTTCATTTTGTTTTTAATGCAAAAATATTGTCAGCAGTCTGGCTGGTTATCTGTCCCACTCAGACATCTCTTTTCCGCACAATTTGTGGAACATGCAGCAAATATAATCTGCGCCTTAACGTGATGATCTGCCTTTTGGTTTTAGACCCAAAGCATCCAGATAGCGCAAAGCTACTGCGCCTTAACGTGATGATGCGCTGGAACTATTAGGTTGTCCTGCTGCTCTAAATTGGCATTGCTGGAGGATATTTGACATCTATTTATTATTGCTTTTTTAATGTTACAAATATTTGACCAGTCATGATTTTTGTCATATCTATCTATTCTCAGGGGCTGCGCAGTTGGTAGAGCAGTTGCTTGGCAGCAAGAAGGTTCTAGGTTCAATTCCCAGCCCAGGTCTTTCTGCATGGAGTTTGCATGTTCTCCCTGTGCATGGTGGGTTCTCTCCAGGTTCTCCGGCTTCCTCCCACAGTCCAAAACCATAACTGTCAGGTTAATTGAGTGTGTGTGCGTGGTTATCTGTCTCTGTGTTGCTCTGCGACAGACTGGCGACTTGCAGGGTGTACCCTGCCTCTCGCCCGGAACGTTAGCTGGAGATAGGCACCAGCAACCCTCCCGACCCCACTAAGGGAGAAGCGTGTACAGAAAATGGATGGATATCTATCCTCGGCATAGTTGTATTTTGGACTTGTAATAAGTAGATAAGCCCACGGCTGTACGCACTGTGTATACCTTGAGATCTTTTTTTAAAAAGTTTAGAAAAGAATAATGTTATTGGTCAGTTTACTTTGTAAATTTGGCGGCTTGGCGCTTTTTCTGTAAGCTAAAAATGAATGAACGGAGTTTGAATCCTCCTGTAGTTCTACAAGCGGTTGTTTGGATCCTGCCAGAGCTTTTTACTATGTGCGCGGTTCTGGCGGGTCATCGGTTTATGAGCTTTTTCTATGTGTGTGGTTTGGCAAACTGAAGAGCTAACGGGTCACCTGGTTGGACAACTGTTTAACCCACTACTGGTGCGTTCACACCAGTGATGTAATGACGACAAAACCTTCCTACAAACACGGTGTTTTAATACCGTCGATCTCTATATTCAACTGTTCTTAGGTCGGGCTGCAGGCATTTATCCGTGTTTTACATTTTTCCAGACTCCAGTTTTGAAAATGGAATAAAGTCCATTCCGCCATCTAAATACTCTGTGTAAAGCTGCCTTCGGCAGGTTCCCCACTGACAACTTTAAAAAAAAAAAAAAATTCTGATTATTTCCCACAAAATCTCTGACCGCAGCGCATTTAATATCAAACAATCATCAAATCTAGTCAGACCGCAGCGCATAGACCCAGAAACGTTTTCCTGGTAAGGAATGTTTATTGTTTACTTCAGGACAAATTGTAACAAACTCACTGAATTGATTGACGGATGCCATCATATCAACAAGTGCGCGCGCCTGACATTCAAAGTGCGAAACAGAGGTGACGAAACACCCAATGGCCCCCCCACCTCAAACATGAATCCGGCGCCGCTAAGATGTTTTCAACATCTCATAAAGTTGAATGCATTAAAAAAGATGTATTTTGCATGACATGTTAGAGTAATTGGAGCATATTCAACTATAATGCCGAACAAAACAAATGGAAACTATCTTGACCAAAACTTACCTATTTAAAAGTAAATAAACCAAATAACAAAAACTTACCTTCCTAAATGAGTGGCAGCTCACTTCTACAAATCTGACTCCATAATATATTTAACAAGGGTGTTAAGCAGAGACAACAAACTGGCTGATTGGTATGAGCAGAGGGTGGATGGAAGGAAGTCCATCAGTGTCTTTTATAGCTGTCACCTCTGGCAGGGCACCAATCCAACTTCTCTGGTCTTCAGGAGCCAGTCGGCAATGGGCACCTGGACACTCAGATTTGCATAATAAAACTTACAACAGCAGTAACACCTGTATATCTGTGCATGAAGATGCTTTTTATACTCCATGAAGCATTTGGCAAACGTCAATGGGCCAGGACTTGAACTCGTGACAGTCGCGTTGTGGCCTGAGGTTTCTGTATCTCAGGTCTACCTGGCTGCGCGGTATACCCACTGTGCTTCCGCAACACCCTTTGTTACTCATGTAATCCTTTTTTTTTTTTTTTAAACAAAAGCCTTAATAATTATTTTTTTACATAAACCACAAACAACACTGACAAAGACACACACAACAGAAATTCCTCCCACTCTTCCCCTCCCTTCCTATACCGGATCTACTACCCCAACATATATCCATCTTGTATTCATACATCAGTCAATGCAAAGCACAAGTTTGTGCGTAAATGAAAGAGCCAATATTTGACCTTTACACAAATTTATCTGCTGAAATTATTTCTACGTAAGATATAAATGGCTGCCAGATATCAAAGAATTTGTTTACAGATCCCCTTACAGTATATCTGATCTTCTCCAAATGAATGTAAGACATAACCTCTCTTAACCAGTGTCCATATACTGGACGACGTGGATCCTTCCATCGAAGAAGAATGAGTCTTCTAGCCAGTAGAGAGCAGAAAGCTTACACAGTCCACTGATGTTTGCTGAAGGAAGCCTCTGCTGGAGCCACCCCAAAGAGAGAGATGAGTGGTGATGGATGAACAGTTTGTCCAAATATTCCTGAAAAGGTGTCAGAGATGCCTTGCCAATATCTGTGTAACTTTGGACAAGTCCAGAATGTGTGTAAAAGTGTGGCTGAAGACTGTTTACAACGATCACACGTCAGATCCAAGTCCCTTTTGAATTTGCAAAATCTGTCCTTAGACCAATGTAAACGATGTACTACCTTGAATTGAATAACATGTTTCAGATATATTGAGGACGAATAAATATTTTTAATTATTTTTTACCAAACTGTGTCTGATATGGATTCCTCCAAGCCCATCTCCCACTTAAAAGAATCTAAATTGGTGTCATTGTATGAACTGAGCAAAGAATAAACTCTACTCGTACTCATTTTGTTACAGACTTACACATCAGAATCTCATCTATAAGAGAAGTTGGAGAACATAGAGGAAAACATCCAGAGTTTGACATTACAAAATGTCTCAATTGTAAATTCCTGAAAAACTGACTTGTGGATGTCAAATTTCTGTGTTAGCTGTTCAAATGAGGCAAACTTATTGTCTATATAAAATCATTTAGAGAAGTATTCCCTTTAAACCCAAAGCAGTGAAAGCAGAGTTAGTGAGGGAGCAAACGTGATTATTTGACATGTTCTCCCCTGTTCCCCTTATGAACAGGGGAGAACAACAAATACCGTCTTAGGGTTGGATTTCGAAAACACCACACGTCGACCACACCGTAAGTAGTAAGAAATGAATTAATTGACTGGGCAGATTTAGAGAGAGAGATCTTTCCCACTTACTACGATCAAGAGATGATAGCACACAGTTCACATCTCCCCCACTGAAGCAGACAATAATAATTCTGTACTTTTAAACAACCTCCTGCATTGATTCCAGATTTTTATTGTGTGAGTTACCACCGGATTAGAAGTATTAGTTGAGTCTGGTTGATTAAACGGTAACTGGGAGCAGAGAAAGAGCTAGATGTAATTGAATTCTTCTCTAAAGTCACCCAAGTAGGAACAGGATTGTCCTCTCTTAACCAGTACAGTAAGGCTCTAATGTTAGACGCCCAGTAGTAATATAAGAAGTTGGGGAGTGACAAGCCACCAAGACCTTGGGGTAGCTGTAGCATCTTACTGCCTATCCTTGGATGCTTTTTATTCCAAATAAATGAAAACTCACTATTTAAATTGGTAAAGAAAGTCCTGGTGAGGAACACTGGCACATTGTGAAATAGAAAAAGTAGTTTGGGCAGTATTGCCATTTTGATCACATTGATTCAACCCCCCAGGGATGGAGGCAAAGATGCCCATGTAGTGATGTCCTTCCTAAGGTTCACCAAGAGAGGCAGATAGTTTGTTGTATAGAGATCTTTGTGGCTGTGACTATTCCAAATACCAAGGTATTTAAATTTGACAGAGCTGATTTTGAAAGGGACTGGATCCATATCCTGCTCTTCTATTGGGGTCACAGGCATCAATTCACTTTTTTGAAGGTTTGGAGTAAAATAAGTAACTCAAGAATACTAGACAGGGAATCTGAAATATAAAGTATATCATCAGCGTATAAGGAAACTTTATGTTCAGTGCCAAACCGATTGATACCTTTAATTTCTGGGCTATTCCGCAAAGCCACTGCGAGTGGTTCAATCACGATTGCGAATAGAAGTGCCGAGAGTGGGCACCCCTGCCTCGTACCATGTTTCAATTCAAAGTAACTGGATAGATTACTGTTAGTGCGTACTGCTGCCATTGGCAAGGTATATATCAACTTCACCCATGAAACAAAGTTAGGACCGAAATTAAACATCTCCAAGGTCTTAAAGAGATAGTTCCACTCCACTCGGTCAAACGCTTTCTCAGCGTCCAGCGAAATTAAAATCTCATCACAATTGTGACCAAGCGGGGCGAAAGTATACAACACATTAAACAGCCACCTGATAAGAAGAATTTACGATTTTTAACAAAACCAGTCTGGTCAGGTGAGACAATTGTGGAGATAATCTGTTTGACTTGTATCGCCAACATCTTTGTAAGAATTTTTGCATCAGTGTTTAGAAGCGATATCGGGCGATATGAACTGCAGCTCAAAGGGTCTTTATCCTTCTTTAAAAGCAAGGAAATTACAGCCTGATACATAGACGGTGGCAATAATTGTGTGGCCAACAATTCCTCAAAAACTGATAACAGGGGAGAAAGTAGATCCAAAAATTTCTTAAAGAATTCTGCCGGGAAACCATCTGGTCCAGGAGATTTTCCATTTTGCATGTTTTAATTATCTCAGCTGAAGAAAAATCTCTTTCCAACTCGTTAGACAAGTCAGAACTTAGTGAAGGGTTTTAACATCTTTAAAGAAGTCATCCAATTCAATTGGGTTAAGTGAAGGTTGAGAGGTATACAGAGATTGGTAAAATATTTGCACAATAAGAAATGATTTGCCCTCTCAGGTAAGCCCAAATAGTGCTGAGTGGCATCCCAGGAGTCTGATTAACATTAATAAAAAACTTAATTTCAGATGCAAGCATATCGACAAAGTCTTAATCAGACAAAAGTATGGGATTAAGCCGCCAAGGATGATAGATCAATTGCGGAACAGGAATGTTCAGTTTCATTATGAGCGGACTATGGTCAGAAATGACTATTGCTCCATAATCACATTCTCTCACTAAAGGTAAAATCCGTTTATCAAGGAGAAAATAGTCAATCCGCAAGTAGCTCTTATGAACAGGGGAGAAAAACGAGATTTAGATAGAGAGATCTTTCCCACTGTACTACGATCAAGGGATGATAGCACACAGTTCACATCACCCCCAATTATGAGATTATGTGTTGAAATATTAGGTATATTTGAAAAAATATAAAAAAAATTTTTGATCATCCCAATTTGGAGCATATACCGAGACTAAAATAACTGGAAGTGCATACAGTTTTCCCACCACAATAACATAGCATCCAGCAGCGTCCGTTTTAACACTGGATGCTGTAAATTGCACCTGTTTACTAACTAAGATGGCCACCCCTCTTGATTTGGATTGGAAATTAGACTGAAACACCTGACCAGACCATCTTCTGCTTAGACTTACACTGTCAGCTTTACGCAAATGGGTCTCCTGCAAAAAAGCAATATTAGCATAAATTTTGTCTTAAATATGTCATAACTTTCCTAAATTTCACTGGACTATTTAGTGATTTCACATTCCAACTCACACAATTAACTAGGTGATTGTTGATGAACCTGTTAGTATTAGGACTAATACTAACAATCGGACAATTAGGACTAATGGCCTATCGGACTGTAGTGCGGTATCCACAAACCATCACAAAAAGATACCTGACAAAAGACACTCTCAAAACAGATAGATCCGGTATAGTCGTGC
>NW_006800826.1:43129-53030 GCF_000485575.1 Poecilia formosa | reverse complement strand
ATTTCCTGCACACGCCTGTGCACAGTGGCTCTGGATGTTTCTACTCCAGACTCAGTTCACTGCTTCCGCAGGTCCCCCAAGGTTTGGAATCGGCCCTTCTCCACAATCTTCCTCAGGGTCCGGTCACCTCTTCTTGTTGTGCAGTGTTTTCTGCCACACCTTTTCCTTCCCACAGACTTCCCACTGAGGTGCCTTGATACAGCACTCTGGGAACAGCCTATTCATTCAGAAATTTCTTTCTGTGTCTTACCCTATTGCTTGAGGGTGTCAATGACGGCCTTCTGGACAGCAGTCAGGTCAGCAGTCTTACCCATGATTGCAGTTTTGAGTAATGAACCAGGCTGGGAGTTTTTAAAACCCTCACGAATCTTTTGCAGGTGTTTAGAGTTACTTTGTTGATTCAGATGATTAGGTTAATTGCTCGTTCAGAGAATCTTTTCATGATATGCTAATTTTTTGAGAAGGACCTGTACATTTGCTGTGGTACTGCAGGAACCACGATGTCTGGCTAGTCAGTTTATTGAATCTAATTTTTTTTTCATCTAATTTTTTTATGGATTACAACTAAACTTGTAGGCCAAGTTCATTATGCTGAAGTTGCAAGTCACTGTCAGAATATTGAGTTCTAGCATGGATTAACCCACACAATTCCTTACATTGTCCCCCATCAGAGCCTCTTCGAAGTGTCTGGTTAAATTAGATTTTTCTCAGGAATGTACCCACATCAGTGGGGAAAGTCCCCTTGTTTGCACGGAGCACTTCCGGACTGCCAGTATCAAGAGGGATTTTCAGAAAAACTTCATCCGATTGAAGGGTCAGTTCCTTCTCTCTACTGAAACGAGGCTTTCAGCAAAATTGTTTTAGACATAAACTTTGTGTGTGGATAATGACGTCCTGGCCATTAGTTTGATAGAAGTACTGAACTTTCTGCTTCTGTTGGCTCTGTGTACTTTTTAGCTGTCTACCTGAGGATATAACTGCACTGGATTTTTTGAATATAATTATTTGGCTTTGTTTTTGTTGGGGATCACATAATCCAAATCCATTCAATGAAGTTCTTGACACTCATGTTGGCTAATTATGTTGTTTACTCCATTCATATTGTGGTGGCATTAATATTTTAAGAGGTATCTGATATGCATGGACATTGTCCATCTTATTCCAAGCCTCATGAGGCTTTGTGTGATTTATAGGTACAACTTCCACCACAAACCGAAACCGCCATTTATTTACATGTTAGCAACTTGCTAACCGGCTTTCGTCAGAGGTTTTAGGCCATAAAATATGTGGAAACATGCAAAATTGTTTTACCGCTACCTGCAGCTATAGAGGGATGGGAGGATGACTTGAAGAAAAGGCCACACATGACCCGTAAAAGCATACTTAATTATTTCACTGACTCAGTTGTTTCACATGCAGATGTGGCTTTTCTTCCATTGGCTTTTTGTCCACACAGTGAAACCAGCACACATAAAGCGTTTAGATTTTTTAGCCAAATTCTTTTTGCTTCCCCATCTATTGGTAGGCAATAAAAACTGTATGGCTTATTACAGGGACACTGCCTGACAACTAGACCTGCAACCCAGGCCCACAAGGCCCAGGGCCGTAACACCCCCACCCATGAAAAGCAGGTTCCTATAGGGAACCTTGCTCCTGTCTAACTCACCGTGTGTAAACAAACCCAGCCACCATTAAGATGTTGCTTTCACCACCAGTTGTACTTACCCAGGTTGATGTGTAATGCACAGGTTCTCTCCTCCTCACTCCACTCTCCAAACCAGCAACTGGTGCACTCAGAAGCTCTTTTAAGGACAGGAAAAGGAAACAAAGAGGGAAAACAAGCACAAAACAGGCTACCAAACTGGAGCGCGAGATAAGCTACAATATTGTTTTTCCCTTTAATGTATTGAATATCCAGATTGTCAGTGGATTATGATCTGTAAACACCAGAACGTTAGCGCCACCACATAAATAAACACCAAAATGTTTCAGGGCTAAGATCAAAGCAAACGTCTTTCTCAATCACAGAGTAGTTCAATTGGTGCTTATTGAACTTCTTTGAAAAATAACTCACCGGCCTGCCAATACCCAGATCATCAGTCTGTGTAAGGACAGCTCCGGCACCCACATGACTGGCATCCACGTAAAGCTGGAACGGACGTTTAACCTGTCATTCACGAGAGGACCCAAATTTGGGTCCTCTCGTGACAGGGGTGTCAAACTCCAGTCCTCAAGGGCCGCTGTCCTGCAACTTTTAGATGTGCCTCTGCTGCACCACACCTGAAAAGAATAATTAGGTCATTAGCAAGGCTCAGGAGAACCGATCTACACAGGGAGGAGGTAATTAAGCCATTTCATTCCACTGTTTTTTACCTGTGGCACATCTAAACACTGCAGGACAGCGGCCCTTGAGGACTGGAGTTTGACACCCCTGTCATTGTGAATGACAACCTGTGAACAACAGGTTAAGATGTGGTGCAGCCAATACAGGAGCAGCACAGAGGAGTCTTTTCACCTGCTCAAAAGCCTGCTGACAATGAGAAGACCATTCAAACTTTACATCCTTGCGCAGCAAATTTGTTAGCGGCGCCACCACAGATGAAAAGTTTTGACAAAAACATCTGTAGTATCCTACCAGCCCAAGAAAACGCATTAGTTCCCTTTTCGTAGCTGGAACAGGAAACTGCTCTACCCCCTGAACCTTCACTGCAACAGGGCGGACCTCACCCTGGCCAACCTCACGACCTAAATAGGTAACAGTCGCCCTTCCAAATTCACATTTGGCCAGGTTGACTGTTAACCTCACTCCCGCCAAACGAGTGAAAAGCTTCTGGATGCGCTCCACGTGCTCTTCCCACGTATCAGAGTACACCACCACGTCATCCAAGTAGACCGCACACCCAGTCATGTCACCAACCACTCTGTTCATTAATCTTTGAAACGTCGCTGGCGCATTTCTCAGGCCAAACGGCATCACCGTGTAAGAATACAAGCCTGTAGTAGTAACAAATGCAGACACTTTACGTGTGCGTTGTGTCAAAGGCACCTGCCAGTAACCCTTTAGGAGGTCAAACTTACTAACAAAGTTAGCAGAATCCACCTGGTGAACGCAATCATCCATTCTCGGCAACGGGAAACAATCTGGTTTTGTCACAGCGTTAAGCTTGCAAAAATCCGAGCAGAAACGTAGGGTGTTATCAAGCTTGGGGACCAGAATACATGGAGATGCCCAACTGGACATACTCGGTTCTGCAATCCCAGTACGAAGCATGTAATCTACTTCTGCATCCAAATGCTTACGCTTCTCCAGATTCACTCTGTAAAACCGTTGTTTTATTGGTTTAGCGTCTCCCACATCCACATCGTGTTCAATCAGATGCGTGCGACTTGCCGTGTGAAAATAAACAAGGAAATTCACCTATTAACTCTAACTGTTTAGCACGACCTGGAGGTAAGTGAGCCATCTACGTGTCCAATTTATCCAAAGTTTCAGAGTTTTTAAGACGTCCATGAATCAGAGCGCTGTCCAACTCATCCGTGTCGCTGTCATCCCCCACAGGTGACAGTGCGCTGTCCGTGGTGCTGAAAGTCTCGCTCCCCCCAGCAAGGCTGTTTACGGCACACGCCGGGGTAATGCCATTACACTGCGGCTGAAAAAAATCATCATGAGCATAATATGGCTTTAATATGTTAACATGACACAACTGGCTTTTCTTTCTCCGCTCTGGCTTTGATATTAAGTAGTTCTGATCGGAAACCCTCTCCAGAACTGTATACGGACCAGTGAATCTCGCCTGAAAAGGAGAAGTTGTGACTGGACACAAAGCCAACACAGGCAGAAATGAGCGCGCCTCAGCACGGCGATCAAGCAAACTTCATATTCCTCTGCGCTTCAGTCAGCTTCTCTTTAGCGAGTTCCCACACCAGATACAAGTGTCTTCTGAAACCATTTACATAATCCAACAAGTTTGTTGGTGGAACGGGTTCTTTAAGCCCGTCCGCCACCACAGCCAACGGACCCTTCACGTTGTGCGCAAATCCAGTTCGTTTGGGCTAAACCCGGTGCTTTCCTGGGTTACCTCCCTGGTGGCCAGCATCAGCCACGGCAAACCTTCCTCCCAGTCGTCCGCCAGTTCTGTACAGTAAGCTCGGAGGAGAGACTTTGGAGACTGGTGGAAGCGCTCTAACGCCCCCTGTCTCTCTGGACGATACATTGTCAAAACCTGACTGAACAAATGTGATGAAAAATTCGTTCCTTGGTCAGACTGTATGACTTTAGGAATGCCAAACGCCGAAAAGAACTGAGTGAGCGCACATACAACTGACCTAGCAGTTATTGAACGTAATGGATAGGGTGCTGGATAACGTGTAGTTTGACACATCACAGTAGCAGAAATAATGACCCAGCTTTTGAGCGAGGTAACGGGCCCACGCACTCAATTATTAAATGCTCAAATGTGGCAACAATTGGGCTTAACGGGAATTTTTTCAAAACCTGATTGGGTTTAGCAATGAGCTGACAGACATGACACCTCTTAATGTAAGACGACACGTCCTTTTTAAGACGCAGCCAGAAAAAATATCTGAGAACCCGGTCATATGTTTTACGTACACCAGAATGGCCAGACTCGTCATGAGCAACTTTTAACACTGCGGAGCGGAGTTTAATGGGAACCACTATTTGAAATGCTGGCTCACCCACAATGTCAGCATGGGGTAACCATTTACTCACCAACAAGGAGTCCTGCAGGAAGTATCCACATGCACAGTCCGTGATTTCACTCAGCGGGCGCACCTGATCGAAGAGACTCTTCAGAGAAACATCGGTTTGCTGCTCCGCCACGAACTCGCTGTGAGACAGAGACATGGGAAAACTGGACAACGGAAGAGTCATTTTTTTCACACATTTCTTCTCTTTCCCGCTCTGAGCACGCATCATGGCTCGAGTAACTGCGCATGCGGTAAATACATCCGGGAATTCCGTGTTATTCTCATCAGTCTGAGAAATGACTCGTTCAATCGGCTCCGACTTAACTAGTCCATCCAACCACACAGTGTCCGCCCACAAACGTCTGCCAGCTAAACCATTACCCAAAATCACAGAGACTCGTTAATCAGCAAAGCAGGGCGCACAGCCAACTGTGTGTCACCAGTAAATAGTTTGCAGTCGAGAAACACTTTATGTAATGGAACAAATAACACGTTTAATCCCATTCCCTGAATGGGAACACAGGCACTTGTCTCAGATTCAACCGAGAACTGCAAAACATCAGCTCTAATGAAAGAGTCAAACGCGCCAGTATCCCTAAGAATCTTAACTGGAACCTTTTCCGTGCTATTTGGCAGTGACACATACCCATCACGAATGAAAGGCAGATATGAGACGCCTACTTCAGAAGACCGAACTTTCGTTGTGTCCTTTAAAGGACTCTGCACCGGTGCATCCAAACCAACGCCTTTAGGAGAAGTCTGAATCTTTTTCATTTCAGCCTTGAGCTGATAATAATCTGATTTAATGTTTAAACCCGATCATCCCGAACGACCGGACTTTTAAACTGTCTGGCCTCATTTGGCTTAGCGACAGCATCAACCCGATCGATACGGTTCCCGCTTCGCCCAAAAGATTGTCTGAAACCAACATGATCTGAAAAATCCTTATGAGTCAGCACGTACTCGTCTGCCAACACTGCAGCTTCAGACACGGTCTTAGCTTTCTGCTCATTAATGTAAGTTGCAATGTTTTCCGGCAAGCCATTTTTAAATTCCTCCAACAAAATTAGATCGCGGAGCTCATCAAAGTTTTTCACATCCTGTGCAGCGCACCACCGATCAGATAAGGCAGTTTTTACACGCCCAAATTCAGAATAACTCTGATTGTCGGATTTTTTTAAAGCGGCAAAATTTCTGTCTATACGCCTCGGGTACGAGTTCATAAGCTTTTTCCACTGCACTCTTCACCAGTGGTGGGTGTACTTAAGTGCAATTTTCGTATATCTGTACTTTACTTAAGTAGATTTAATAATGGATACTTTCTACTTTTACTCCACTACATTTTACACTAAATATCTGTACTTTCTACTTCACTACATTTCTACAAAACTGTCGCGTTACTCATTACATCTAAGTCGCGTTGCGCTTTTTGTCCATTAAAATGTGAAGTTCAGGGACTTAAGGTAGCGCCGTAAAATACGAGCAATAACGTGACTTGCGTATCTGTTGTCACCCATCGCCTTTACTCGCACGTGGAGCTCCAAGAAATGTGCAGTGGTTTCCTCTGAGCGGGAGAAGATGTCTGTCTAATCGTCAGTAATATAATAGCGCTGCATAAATCATAAAATATGGCGACATGTAAAACCAGCATCGCTTCGCTTTCACAGACGGTGGGGACTTCATCCAACTTTTAGCGTCAGTTGGAAGGAAAGCTTAAAGAAGGGTAAGATCTGTGGACGTGATGCTAGCATAGCTAGCTGTACTGACTGAGACATACATGTCAGGATGTTTCCATCCTTGAAATTATGATTCATAGAATCGCATATGAGGCTAAACTATGTTACAGAGAGTAAACATAATAAAAACATGCTTTATCTGTGGCATTGTTCATTAAAATGGCACATTTCTGATGTATTAAAATGAAATACGATTGGTTCACTTAATGATGTATTAGGGATTAGATAATGCATTCAGCAAGTACTTTTACTTTTAATACTTAAGTATTTTTAAAAGCCAGTACTTTTTAACTTTTACTTAAGTACAAATGTTAATGTGGTAGTTTTACTTTTACTTGAGTACATTTTTGTCTGTGTATTTGTACTTTTACTTAAGTACATTTTTTGAGTACTTTCTCCACCACTGCTCTTCACTTTATCATAATTCAAACTGTCACCAGGTGACAGCGAAGCATAGGCTTCCTGTGCTTTACCCGTAAATACACACTGCAAAAGCAACGGCCAAACCTCCTTAGGCCACTTAAGAGTCTTAGCCACACGTTCAAACAAGACAAAATACTTGTCTACATCCAACTCTGAAAAGGGTGGGATCAAGCGAATGCATTTATTAATGTCAAACTCCGCCCCTGCAGAGCCGCTGTTCTGATCAGCAGAACCACGCACCGAGTTGCGTTTCGTAATTGCCTCCAATTCCAATTTGCTCATTTCAACTTGATGCTGCAGCTCCAAACGACGTATCTCCAATTCCAACTCTATTTTACGTACTTCAGGGTCAAACGCCCCAACCTCACCCTGGGTGTTTGGTGCGGGAAGTGTCAAAACATTTTGCTCCACCAACGCGGCATATAATTGCACTTTAAATAATCCCCTTTTTCTCTTGTTTAACCACAGGTATTTCAAAATGAGCAGCAATGGCCATGAGATTGTTTTTAGTAGCACTATTAAACTTCTCCAAAGAAGGATCAGCTATAAAATTGTCCAGATCAAACTCCATTTTCAAGAAAAAACTGATCATATGTCACAGAGAGAAAAAAAGGCCAGCTAAACACCAAATACAGCGTGAAGTGAAAGCAAATTGAAACAAGTGGACAATGGGTCCAAAGTAACCATGTCCCTACTATACTTTACCTGCCTGCCACGACTCACCTGATAAACTGATTCCTGGCTCTTCACGTGGATCGGCGGCGGGTTAATTAAGCACCAAACCAGTAAGAAATTAATCTTACGGACTGCCCCTGAGATCACTACTTACGCAATGACCGCAATTACTATGTGTGCTGAGGCCTGGCAACCAAACATCACAAGCGGCAGAGTGGACGCTGAGGGCGACCCAGCCAGGTTCAAATACTCTGCGCTCCCAATCAACCTGATCAACAGCACCTGTAAAGGGGAGGAGCACAAAGACAGACAACAAGACCTGCAACCCAGGCCTACAAGGCCCAGGGCCGTAACACTGCTCTATTGTTTCTTCCTGCCCTTTTCTCTTTCTATTGATGACACTGGATGAAAAAAGGTTCAACTCCATTGCTCTCCACTGACCAGTGCCTTTCTCATTTCCTTTGCGTAAGGGAGGAGTGAACTATTGCTTGAGGTAGATGGATATGCCCATCTTCTCTATCTAAAACTAATGATTATTGAAGGGCAATATAGTATACATACTTCATAATCTGTATTCTTTTGGTCGAATGTAGTTTTTATTTCCACTTTGGTTTTATGTTGTGTTTAGTTTTATTCATGTGGTTTTTTTGTTAACAGACTGGGAGTCCATTTTATTTTTGTTTTTGGTTGTTTTATTTTGTTTACCAGTTCCAGTGTTAAATGTTCTTTTGAAAATAAAGTGTATTTATTTTTGCCAGGATGTCCCTACATTATGTCATTACCATTACATTGGTTTAAAATGGTCTTCAAACAATATTATTACTTATTGCAATAATTTTTGAGACAATTAGTCGCTCAGCAAAATTTGTTATTGTGACAGGCCTAGTAAGTAGTCCTTAATCTTATGAAAATTTGCATACAAACTTCTGCTGTTAAAGTAAATAATTGATATTTAGTAACTAAAGTATTGTTAAGCTCCTCAAATTGATAATATTGAGAGTCATTGTTAATATGCAAGAGAAAATTATTTTCTGGTTCAATGTCATTTCCAAAGTCATCCGACTTATAGGTAGTATATTGTGCAGGGTTTAATTCCAGGTGATCAAGTGTATCTAGATCTTTTGGTTAATAGTCAGCATTACTACTTGGTAATGCTGACTATTTATTGAGTGTCATTGATGATTTGATGTTAAACATACCCCACAATGAGTAGCAACTTCATGGTTTTTTCTGTGTACTAGTGCGTTGTCTGATAACCAATTTATGATGTCGCAGGTAAGCAAAGTCTCCTCTTCCAGCTCTAAGTGGAAGCATCAGGTCTTTTCTCTTTCTCTTGACAGTCTCTGGGAAGTGCTCATTAATATAGACATTTGATATTGTAATCATATTACTGTGGTGCAATATGATCTCTTTTCCTTGAACCTCAGTTACTTGGCAATGAAGGGGCTAGGTCTGTCACCACTAGATTTTCTATTTCAATGAGCTCCTTCCACCTCTTTTTGATGCAGTTTGAGTTCCTCAACAAAAATGTTTTTTAGTTTCTCTTCAGTTTGCACCTAGGTTTCTTCTGGTATTTCTACAACTCCATCAACAACCAAATTGTGTCTAGACTGTCCCTCCAGGTTTTCTATCTTGTCTGTGATGTTAACATGCTGTCGCAGATTATTAATAGGTCTGACTGCATGCTCTCGCCCTGGATTGATTGACAGAGGATTGCTCAATCCTCCGCATGGGGATGGAGCCGGCATCATGTCAATTACAAGTGCCACTTGAGGTAAAGTTTTGAAATCGGGGAACATTCCTCCAGTTGAAATGATCAGAAGTCAGCAAGTCTCTGGGAACAAGGGTCTTTTGGTCCTGCAAAGCCTCACTGCAATACGTTGTCAGCTCCTGGATAGAGAGATGCATTGAGTGGGATATGAATGTTTTTTTTTTCTGTTTAATTTTGTTATCTCCATGATGTTTTCTGTGCAGTTGAAAATCCCTGAACCAGGAGGTCAGAGGTGAATCCATCTAAATGACGCATTACCTTCAGATTTTTCCACCACCATATGAAGAAACTGGTCAAAGACAGAAAATATTCAGTTAATGTGACCCCTGCTGACATCTCAGCTTTGGATGAAGGCATTCAAGATCAAAGCAACTGTTGCAAAGGTGTTCCTAATAAATGATTGATGAACTGATATTATTTCTCATGGTGTACCAGTGTCAGTTCATGCACAGATCAGAAATGTTTGATGCTCTGCATCCTCTCTGTGCTTCTCTTTTCATTGCCGGGCTTGTCCAACATGGTGGCTCGGCCTACGATCTGATATAAATCAGCAGGTAGTTAATTCTCCCTGACAGCTTTACTCTTA
>NW_006800826.1:38599-42159 GCF_000485575.1 Poecilia formosa | reverse complement strand
AAAATCTGGAACTTCCCCCAGATTTCAATTACATCGAGGCATCAGGCAGGGCTGTCCTGTTTCCCCATATCTCTTCCTCCTAGCTGGCCAACTCCTTTCAACCCATCTTAGAGCGAGTCCTATACAAGGTATCAACATAGCAAACAGGAGTTTACTAATAAGCCAACTAGCAGATGATACTACTCTTTTTTTGTGTGACTCTGAACAAGTTCCCCTTGCCCTTGATAGTATTCAAATCTTTTCTAGAGCCTCTGGTCTATATCTAAATATCAATAAATGTGAACTCTTTGCCATTAAGGATTGCACTCTATCCACTATAAGCAACATACCAATTAAACAGAATGTAGTCTATTTAGGAATTACCATTACTAAGAATGACAAAAATAGATGTGTTGAAAACCTTTCTTCAGCTATTACCAGAACCAGAACAAAGCTGAACCTCTGGCTGCATCGAGATCTAACTCTGAGGGGAAGGACTCTGCTGTCTAAGGCTGAAGGCCTTTCTAGTTTGGTTTATTTGGCATCGCCTCTCTTTGTTGACAACAACACTTGTAAAGAAATTGACCAGTTACTACTCAATTTTCTTTGGAAGCACAAAATCCATTACATTAAAAAGTCTGTTATCATGAACCCAATTGATATGGGGGGGCTAGATTTTCTGACCTTTTCTACTTTAAATAATACACTCAAGGTCAAATGGATCAAACAATACCTGTCATGTCCCTCCTCATGTTGGAATTTCATTCCCAATTACTTATTCTCTCAGTTAGGTGGTCTAGATTTTCTTCTGCTCTGTAATTTTAATCCTGAAAAATCCCAGTCAAACTGTCTGCATTCCACAAACAATGTTTGCTGTCTTGGTTACTGATCTACAAGCACAACTATTCTCCTCACAAATGTATAATCTGGCACAATAAGGTAACTGCTAAGGAATTCGCTGTTGTCTNTCGCTTTTAAAGCATGATTATATCATCCGCAGCCTTATTTCTCTGATAGATAGATACTGGTCTAAAGCTAATACAGAAAATGCTTTCGGGTTAAACTGGGAACTAATGAAATTTGAAATAGGGAAATATCTAAGAAAATGTGGTAAGGAAATATCTAGGAAAAAGAAACAAACTGAAGATTTTATTATTTCAAACTTAATGACGCTTTCCCTGACATCAGTGGATCAAATGTCAGATCAGGAGAGAAATTATTTTTCACAATTACAGAACAGCTTAGATGAAATGTATCAAATGAGAGCAAAAGGGGCCTTCATTAGATCCAGACAAAGATGGTTGGAAGAAGGTGAGCAGAACTCTGCATACTTCTTCAATTTAGAAAAGAGCCGCTATAACTCTAATACCATACACAAACTCAAAATTAATGAAAACGTCTGCAATGATCCCCGCGAAATAACCTCCTTCTGTGCAGATTTTTATAGATTATTATACAGCTCCACATATAATAGTGAATATGCTGCACAGTTCTTTGATGCTCTTCCAAATCTTAAAAAAATTGATGAAAGTAATAAACTTTTTTGTGATCAAACATTCTCTCTACCTGAGATTTTAGGTGCTATTAAACACCTCAAGATGAACAAATCTCCAGGAGTAGATGGCTTGAGTTCAGAATTTTATAAATTATTTTCCAAACAGCTGGCCCCCTTTCTTCTACAGGTATATTTGGAAAGCTTTGTGAGGGGAACCCTCCCTGCTACTCTCACTCAAGGCCTTACCACCCTAATTCCTAAGCCAAAAAAATACATTCTTCTTTTAGATAACTGGCGCCCTATCTGTCTGTTAAATAACGATTATAAAATACTTGCTTTAGTGTTGGCCAAACGTCTTAAGAATGCTCTACAGGATATCATTGATGAGAGTCAGTCAGGATTTATGAAAGGACGTCACATATCCAACAATATAAGGTTGATCCTTGATATAATAGATTTAATTGAAGATAATGGTTTTATTTTATTTCTTGACTTCAAAAAAGCTTTTGATTCTGTGGAACACGACTTCTTATTCTTAGCTCTTGAAAAATTTGGATTTGGTCCCGTCTTCATTAAAGCTATTCAAACTCTTTATGCTAATGGCAACAGTGCGATAAAATTAAAATCTGGAACTTCCCCCAGATTTCAATTACATCGAGGCATCAGGCAGGGCTGTCCTGTTTCCCCATATCTCTTCCTCCTAGCTGGCCAACTCCTTTCAACCCATCTTAGAGCGAGTCCTATACAAGGTATCAACATAGCAAACAGGAGTTTACTAATAAGCCAACTAGCAGATGATACTACTCTTTTTTTGTGTGACTCTGAACAAGTTCCCCTTGCCCTTGATAGTATTCAAATCTTTTCTAGAGCCTCTGGTCTATATCTAAATATTAATAAATGTGAACTCTTTGCCATTAAGGATTGCACTCTATCCTCTATAAGCAACATACCAATTAAACAGAATGTAGTCTATTTAGGAATTACCATTACTAAGAATGACAAAAATAGATGTGTTGAAAACCTTTCTCAAGCTATTACCAGAACCAGAACAAAGCTGAACCTCTGGCTGCATCGAGATCTAACTCTGAGGGGAAGGACTCTGCTGTCTAAGGCTGAAGGCCTTTCTAGTTTGGTTTATTTGGCATCGCCTCTCTTTGTTGACAACAACACTTGTAAAGAAATTGACCAGTTACTACTCAATTTTCTTTGGAAGCACAAAATTCATTACATTAAAAAGTCTGTTATCATGAACCCAATTGATATGGGGGGGCTAGATTTTCTGACCTTTTCTACTTTAAATAATACACTCAAGGTCAAATGGATCAAACAATACCTGTCATGTCCCTCCTCATGTTGGAATTTCATTCCCAATTACTTATTCTCTCAGTTAGGTGGTCTAGATTTTCTTCTGCTCTGTAATTTTAATCCTGAAAAATCCCAGTCAAACTGTCTGCATTCCACAAACAATGTTTGCTGTCTTGGTTACTGATCTACAAGCACAACTATTCTCCTCATATAATCTGGCACAATAAGGTAACTGCTAAGGAATTCGCTGTTGTCTGTGATGCCATTCCCTCTGGCCTTGTTATGATCATGAAAGGCATCTTCAGTCAAAAACCAATCTCCACCATACTTCTTTTGCTAAAATCTGTTTGGCATCTAATTCCAAAAACAAAGAAATTCGTGCCCTTTTCCAACTAAACAATATATCTTTATTAAATTCTATTCTATTTTATTATTATTATTATTTATTATATTTTATATAATATATATTATACTTGTTTTAAAGATTACTAATAATCTTTTCACACATGTATTTATCCATGTGTCCATGTTGTAGAGAGACAGGTTATTGGTAGTTGATAGTTGATAACTCCTTGTTATTTCAATCTTAGGTCTCATGGTTGCTCTTATAGCTGTATAGTTGCTCTTATTTCAAGGATCACTGATGCTGAGTTGTATATCAGCTCATTGGTTGCATTCACTCATGCAATGCTGCATTCACATCTCAGCCGTTGTAATTGGCGTCGGGGTTGCCTTTTGCCGTAGCATTTGTGTTGTATCTCGTCAATCTCAAGTTGTGATA
>NW_006800826.1:19440-37351 GCF_000485575.1 Poecilia formosa | reverse complement strand
GTTTATTAGATTTAATAATGTTTATTAGAGTTAATGTTTATTAGATTTAACAATGTTTTGGTTTCGCCATCGGAGGGCGTTTAGTACCACATGCAACAGCGGGTGACGCTCTGGCAGGCTGTAGGAATCCGCCATTGCCGAGAGGACAGCTTGTTGCAGCGGATGTTGGGAGCGCTACTGTAACCGCTGTATTTTCTTTTCGCAGGTAAGCTGAGTATTAGAATGTATAGCTCATAACGCCAGTAGCCTCCGATGGGTACGGAATGACAACAAAGGCACTTCAGTATAGCTGCATTACCTAGCTCGATATAAAGCAGGAGTTAGAACCAGGCTAAATTAGCCAGGCTACCGGCTCACGCTTGGCTCGCGCTTATGTGTGCTCGGTGGGTCGGCTTAATAGGGCCGCAAAATGTGTTTTAAACTTATGTATTGTTTGAGTTCAGTTGAGTTAATGAAAGTATGTTGGATGTAGATGTACAGTGATGTCAGTAGAGAACATGTGTATTTGTTGTAGCACAATGTGCAACAGCAGGTGACACTCTGGCAGGCTGAAGGAGTCCGCCATTGCCGAGAGGACAGCTTGTTGCAGCGGATGTTGGGAGCGCTACTGTAACCGCTGTATTTTCTTTTCACAGTTTAAACTGAATAAATATGCTGCACAAGGAGTGACTCTGCCCATCATTTCCTGCGGTGTAACAAGTGCATCTGACTTGCTTGCTCTCCCTATGTAATGCTATGGGCAGGCCCCAATAACTAGAAAAATAGCTGTTCCTAGCGAAACAGCCGTGAGAATTCATATTTGCAGAATTACTGCTGCAGAAATGCAAGAAAAAGCAGAGAAAAGCTTAAGAAGTAGAAGAAAGCAGAAGAAATAGAACTTACTTTTCTTCTCCCACAGACTATGTTTTTTTAAAGCTAAGAACTGCAGCTTTGAACAAATCTTAAAATAAGTTATCAAACCTGTTTCAGTCGCAGGGTGCGAATCGGGACCTCTCCCTTTCCTGATTTGACCATCCTAACTGCAGCAGCCTGAAAAGTACAAAATAAATTACATTTAGAGTTCACATATTGTTCTGTAATGGAGCCTTTCATTTTATCCTGTAGGTCAGTGTTTTTCAACCTTTTTTGAGCCAAGGTACACTGTTTTAATTGAAAAAATCTCGAGGCACACCACCAACCAAAAATGTAAACAAAGATACCCTGTAGTCGCCTATATTATATAAAGTATATAGTCATTCTTATCAAAGTGTCTTGAATAGGAATCAAACACAAACATCTATTTTTATCACATTTTAAATGTCTTATTTCAAATTATTTCAAAAATACACCTCAACAGTGCTACAATACTGTGGTCTTAAATTTAAAGAAGATCTAGAAAACTTCAAAGTGTTTTACAAACTAATCCACAAGCATTCTTATAGCCGGAATACAGAAAATAATTCTTATTCTGAAAGAAGCAATAATATTTGAAAAACTGAGTGGACAGAAGGACATGAAGTATAAATGGGGGCTCATTCCCCCGGAGGGCATAACCCCTCCAAATGTATGACTGGCCCTCTATGATGTTTTTTGTATTTTGTTCGAATATGGTTAACTTTGTCACACAGCTTCCATCTGTAATGATCACGTTTGGGTTTTTTTTTTTGTTGTTTTTTTTTGAGGAGGGCTTTTACCTTCCCGTCTCTCAAGCCCCAGCTAATTGTCTTTTCCTCCTCTTTAATGTTTAAAATCATAATATTTATCGGGGGCGGTTTGTAGAAGGGCAAGTCAGGTTTGCATGCCAAAATTTTAGTTAAAGCAATCCTATGGGGAAAGAAAAGGAGAAAAACTAAATGTTAATTATAAACGCCATCAACAGTCAACTGTGCCATCTGCTGAGCCCCACACTATAATGGAGGCCCATAATTCTAACTTGCAGTTTACCTGCTGTTGAACGTCAGGTAAACAGCAAGTAAACTGCTATTCAGTGACTGTTGAACTGTTCAACAACTGTTAAACTGATCAGTTAACAGCTGTTGTGTTAGTTTACCAGCCGTTTAGCTGCTGCTGCTATTTCGGTAGTAGCTGGCAAACAGCTGCTTTTGAAATATTAAATGTATTTAAATACTACATATATTTAACGGTATTTCAGTTTAACAGTGCAGGTTGCCTCTGTCCAACGGAGGCTTTGACGTTGTGCAGACACACCGGCTTTAACTTGCCGTTAAAACCGGTGCGTCCGTTAAAGCTGAAATACCGTTAAGTTAGAAATTTTACAAATGTAGAAGTTAGTTATTGGATGTATTATTTATTTATTTATTTATTTTTATTTTTTTTCGGGCACCACCAATTTAAAAGCGGCCATTAAATCTCACCCGGGTGTCCGTTACAACTAAGCGTTAAAGGCTGTTGGCTGGAACTCAGTGGGCTGGCCTGCTAAACTACCCAGCCGTTTAGCACAGTTAAATGCGCCCAACACGGAACTCAAGTGGGCGGTTCCCGGCTCCACAATTAGAAAAACACTGTAATATCCAAGTCTTTAAACGGAAAAAAATTCCAGAATTTCCAAGTGAAAAAAGTACAAATTTGTCAGGAGAAAAGATAAATCTAATAACTGACTTTAACACTTCTTTGAAACATCATGAAGCAAAAATAAATAAATTGTAACATTCTACTTCCATTGAATAGTTATTCATTTGTTATTATTACATTCACATGAAGCTCGAAACACATAGAAATTAAGCTGGAAATTAAGAAATTTTCTAAAACTTACTTGTCGTCAACACACCGCCGTTGCTGAGAATGAACAACGGCGACTTGGATCGAATGTATTTATAGATGCGGTGCTCACAGCGTCTTCACAGCCTGCCAAATAACGTCTAGAACGCTACAGTCAGGAGCCAGATTCTATGCCCAGTTGGGATTAATATTCTGTTTTCAAAAGGCGAAAGTATTAAATTTGTCATGAAAAAAATCAGCATATATTTGTGGAACACATAAATCAAGAGAATGTTTCCAATTGATGGCACAATATATATTTCTAAACATTCTTTTATTGTCATCATTTATTCACGTTTTTCCCACATATCAACTGCACTCCTCCCTCTCCAACGTCCACCGGACTCTTGGTTGCTGTCAGCTGTTCTTGTTTGGGATTCCCTTACTTGCTCCGTAATTTCTGATTGGCTGCCTGCAACAGGAGAATACCCCACACACAAAAGCATGCCCGTCTGCATAGGAAGGCATTTGGAGAAATTGTCCACCTCAGAGTCATGGTCACATCTGTACTGACAGCTCTTTTTATTCTTTTTCCCGCACTTATTAACATTAAATTTCATAAGCAGTTCTTCCTAGCCGCCTACTTGAGCGCTAAGACAGTCCTGTAGTTTCATGCAGGAATCCAATTATGTCAAAGTGGGAAGTGTTAAGCTATGAATACATTTTAAATTATGTTTTAGAAATGTATTTAATTTACTGTGTTTTTATTGTCACCAACTGAGTGTGTAACGTGATTCGTGTGATGAGGAGCGATCATAAACGGCAGAGAACAGATTCGAGGTGAGCCAGGCAGTTCTCGTGCCTCATCGCTGGGGGCGCTCATGAACCCAGACATTGTGACTCCTCAACTGCAGAGTAAGAGACGGTAACGGCGAGCTAGCCAAACAGTAGCTGTGCTGAAACAGAGAGCAAGAAAGATGTGGTTTTGAGTTGTAGTTTCTCCCATTGCTTTTAAGCACTGCACGAAATTAGTAATATCTACATTTCTAAGTTTGACTGAGATAACGGAATTATTCTGCGGCGGTGGCGCGGCTATTGATGACATGTAAAGGAATAGCCTTTTTGCCCTCCAGGATTTTACGCATGCGCGAAATTTCCTTATGTAAACAATAACATGCAGGGTCTAGGTTTGTAAATCCGATTATAATTAAGTCGGTGCCTCACCAGCTATGAACCTCACCGCACGTTAGCGAAACAGCCGTGAGAATGCATATTTGCCAGTATGACTGCTGCAGAAATGCCAGAAAAAGTAGAGAAAAGCTTAAGAAGTAGAAGAAAGCAGAAGAAATACAAATAGTTGAATCAATTGAACAGTGAAACAAATCAAAAAACAGAAATTTAGTAGAAGGAGAAATTAGTACACAACCAGACATATTTGAAAAAGTGAAGCTTAGCATAATGGGCCAAAGAAGCATATTTGCATAATGATTGATAGAGAAATATAAGAAACTTGAGAACAAAGAATAAGAAGTAGAAAAAAAGCATAAGAAAGCTACAGTCATACATTGTAGAAATCCTTTGTCAAGTGATGAAACTTAGTAAAGGTATACCAGAATTTAGCTGAAGAAGCAGAAGTTTGTGTGCAACATGAATTATTTGAAAAAGTCAAAAAGTGAAACAGAGCTTTAAAAAGAGCATAATTGGCACAAGAGGAAAATGGTGCAAACCCAGAAATAGTTGAAACAATTGAATAGTGAAACAGCAATAAGCTTAAATTAGCGGACGCATAAAAACCAGAAATAATAAATAATATATTTAGCTAAAGAATTGCAAAAATTAGCATAATCAGAAATTAGTAAAAAAAAAAAGAAAAAAAACCTGAAGAGTGTAATAATAAAAATACCAAAAGAAATAATACAAATTAGCAAAAGCAGAGATTAATATAAAACCTGAAATAGTTGAAAGAGGTGAAAAGTAAAATATATAAATTAGAAGAAACAGAAATTAGTTTTAAAAAATCTGAACAAAGCATAAGAAGTAGGAAAAAAACACAAAAATGCTACATCTATGTATAGTAGAAAGTGGAAGGAGCAGAAAAACATCAGAAAAACAAAAAGAAATGAAATTCTATCTGTCTGTCTGTCTGTCTGTCTGTCTGTCTGTCTGTCTGTCTGTCTGTCTGTCTTTCTGTCTGTCTTTCTGTCTGTTGGGTGTAGAACAATAGGTGCCTGCCATGCAATGCATGCATATGCATTGCTATGTGAAGGCCCCAATTAAACCTGACCCACTCAGATAATCATCACCAACCTTTGTTTGTTCAGTAGGCATTTCACTGCTGCTGTCCTAAAGATCTGTTAAATGTGTGAGTATACTAACAAATAAAATGATGCTGACACAAACACTAAATAAAGGTGTTCTTGTGGTCTCCTCCATCACTATTTCTTATACCCGTAAAGAGGATAAGGAGTAGTGAAACCTGACACGTACTATTATTTCTGCCTCCCTTTTTGCTTTTATACCAAATGTCATGTAGAACTTAGTCTATTTTTGTTTATCATGCCTCATTAGCATGCATACCCAAAGCAAATGGCCTAACCCCAACTTACATATTACCTGCTTTGCCAAATACCAGCTGATTTTTTTTTTTTGGTTGTTAGGTAATGGGCAGTGGCTTCCGATTGTGACTGAACTGGGAGGTTTTCGAAACGACACATCTTAAAGAAACCAAAAAACATTAACATAGTGCCAGTGCTGGATGTTTTCTTCTAGCACTTGGATTGTTTCTAGAAGCAGTAGAGACCCAAATGGGATACCCAAATAATTTAAATGGGAGCCAAAGGTGAAACCTGCTTTCACCATTTCTCCCAAGAAAAAATCTCAGAGGTCCACAGAAGCAAGTTTAATTGGTGCTTTTTCTGTTGAGTCTATAGGGAAGGACTCTGACAAACACACTCCTCTAGGGGGAAACACCTGAGCTCTGTCAGAGTTTGTTTGTCTTTTAAGTCCCATGGGTATACAACGGGGAAGCCTTGACCTTGTCATCAGCTTTAAAGGATCTGCTTCTAATTTAAGCCATTGCTTTTTTCTGTTTCTCCTTCAGGGCAAGCTGTGGAAAAGGGATTTAATGAGATCTCATGAGAAAAGAGTGCCAGATTAAGTGGCTTTGTTATTTACATAATATATGAAAGCAAAGCAACAGTGACATATTAAATATGCTCTGATGTTAACAAGTTAAGGAGAAGTTTTGATTTATTAAAGCATATAAGCTCATTGAGATATAATATTCAATGGAAGTTTTTAAAACAGAACCATAAATTTTTATAGCTAAACTCAAACACTGTAATTTCTGGGTTTACTGAGGAAGAGATGTAGATCTGTGGTTGTCTTATGTGACAACAAGAACACCAAACAACTGGACAACAAGAGAAAAGTTTCTATAAATCTAGTATACAAAGATGCACCAATTCCAGTTTTCTGGCTGATCACAGATCACCGATCTTTAAAAAGTCTGACCTGCCGGTTCTGATTTTGGCCGATACAGATTTTTTTTGTCTGAAATGTTGATAGTTATATTAAAAAAGTCGCAACATTTGGCAACAGTGAAGTTCCTATTGTTAATTCCAAACCTGCAGACATGACCTGGTGGGTTGGTCCATCAGTCAAACTTCTCTCATGGCAGAGCAGAAGAGGACAATGTTTAAATTTTAGACCTTTGTTGAAGTAGACAAGATCGATGGATGAAATCAACTTCACATGTAAGTATCACCGGATCATAGATCTCCCCAAATTAAGGAAATCAGGGCTGACTTATTGGTTGGCTGATTTATCTGTCAACCAATAAATTAACCACTAATTCCAATCGGAAATATCAGGTCACAATACTTTTTTGCTTGTTCATGGTCTCTGCACATACTCTAATAATTGAAGGCAACAAAAGCCTTCAATTATTACACCATTACAGACACAATAACAGATATTTGTATATTTTTTGTCTAGAAATAGCAACTGCAAAATACTTAATATCCCTGGTGATGGTGATAGTGTTTACTGTTCTCTAATAAACATCTGGGGCCTTTTCAGAACAGCTGTATGCATATTGAGATTAAATTGCACAGCTGAACTCTCTTTTCTTACTGGGGGATTTCCAGAGGAAGTTGCTTGCTTTTTATTTAATTTTATTTATTTATTTTCATATTTAGAGTTTAAGGGACTGATAAGACTGAAAATGGGACTGAAAAACATGAACAGGAGTTTGGGGATCCTCAGGTCTTCATTTATGAGCCACTTTCATTCAACATCTACATGATCATGTTGTATGTTATGGAGAGTAACACAAGGTGTCTTACAACCCATATGCTGATATATTGTTTATTTCTGTGTCACCTTTTGATGTCTGTGTGCAAAATATTGTTGGGTATACAGGTTTGATCTAGTCACCGCTCGGTTACGTTGTAACGTTAGCCGAGATTAAGCTAGATAAATCAAATGCTGGCTAGAATGGATGTTACGTTAGCACATCATAAGAGCAACTTTCTGCTTATCACGTTATATTTGTGCCACCACAGTGTGCGGTGAGACTGAGGTGAGCACATATATCTTTGTGAATAAATATGTTTGCATCTCACACACACTCGCTCAATATGTGTTTGGGCATTGGCTTTCCTCTTTGTGCAACTTGACAAAGTTTATGTAAATGAGCCACATCACCAGCCAAAAACAAAAATATCTTTTTCATTCAATCATAGCATTTCTAGCAAACACTGAACTTGCTTGGATAAATGACAGCCAGTCACAAACAGCAAATTGTCAAAGGATAATTTTACTAAGCACTAAATGGTCTTGGATCTTCAGTTACTGGTCATTTCTGAACCATATAGACCCCCTCAGTTACACTGAGATCTGTTTACTCAGTGTTCCCACATTGAAAATAAATGTTTCTTTGAACCAACTTAAAGAAATGTCTAATTTGTTACAACTATTTTAATCAGGTCATTCATATTATGTATTAGCTTTTTATCAACTTTAAAGTTTGCATTGTGACAAACTATTCCTGTTCTACATTCAAAATGTCTATGATATGAACTGTAGTGGCTGCTTGGGGACAGGAGTCTTAATCAGACTAAGATTACAGAGTCTGACCCAAGCATTTATTGGCAAAACTACTCAATATTTTTCCTTTCACCTGAAATGAAAACCTCTTTTCTTATTATTTTGGCATTCTTATTTTAAATGGTGGTCTCTAATAAACCTCTCTCTCTTTTCAGTATGCAAGGATCCTCCATACAAAGTGGAGGAGTCTGGATATGCTGGATTCATCTTACCTATTGAAGTTTATTTCAAAAACAAGGTAATTTTAATAAGATCAATTATGTGAAACTTAAGTCATCATTTTGAAGTTTGGATTTAATCAGATGCTGACTTCCAAAATTCTGCTTTCTGGATTTGTCTGTGCCTAAAGAATGTAAGTTGCAAATTATGTGAAGAATGTAGTTTATCTGTATCACTAGGGTACATATGAAGGCCTACTACATCAATAACAAATTTTGCTGGACTATAAATTGCCTCAGAAATTACTGCAATAAATAATAGTCATGTCATCGTGACACCATTTTTTAACTAATATAATAATAATAATGGTATATTAATGCAAGTACACCTGCTCAAAGATTTTAAATAATCTTTAATTTCTGAAGAACATTTAACATTAGACCTGGAAAACATGTTAAATATCCCAAATAAACGAACAAAACAACTGAAACAATAATTAAAATGGAATATGAAGCCTCTGTAATAAAAATTGCATTTAAAAAAATATTAATCATTCAGCTTTGGCAGGGTCCATTATTGAAAGAGGCAATATTTCAAATAATTTATTTTTGATTGTGCATTTCTTTTTGACATTCAGTTTCTACCTCATATATCTTCCTTAGTGTGTATTAGTTAAGACATAATGTAATAAATCTGATCATAGATGCATACTTTGCAAATATTGAAAACAAAATCCTGGAATGTCTAACAGGTGGTGTTTATTTTTGAGAAACAAGGTTGTTTTGTGTTGCAGTTTTCTGCCTAGGTCCCTCTTGAGAATGAGATCTATATCTCAACAGGGTTTACCTGGTTATTTAAGGGGGGGAAAAGATTTAGCACTCTAATGCAGTGTTTTTCAAACTTTTTTGAGCCAAGGTACATTGTTTTAATTGAAAAAAATCTCGAGGCACACCACCAACCAAAAATGTAAACAAAGATACTCTGTATCCACCTATATTATATATATAGTCATTCTTATCAAAGTGTCTTGAGAAGGAATCAAATAAACACAAAAATGTATTTTTATCACATTTTACAATTCTTATTTCAAATTGCACGTAACATGTCCACTTCAAAAATACACCTGAACAGGGCCACAACACTGTGGTCTTAAATTTAAAGAAGATCTAGAAAACTTCAAAGTGTTTTATAAACTAATCCACAAGCATTCTTATAGCCGGAATACAGAAAATAATTCTTATTCTGAAAGAAGCAATAATATTTGGGAAAGATTTCACTGTTACAATATGAAGATTTGCATGTACAAAATGTCAATGTCTGTATATTTTACCCATCTAGTGTGAAACCTGTGCATATTTGGATGAAAACAGCTGATTTCCTGGCAGAAATTGAAGAAAGACAAAGCTCTTCCTCAACAGCTCTCAGTCTATCTCTGGTTTTAGTTTTTATAGTAACCAGGCTTGAGAAGCTCACTTCACACAGACATGTTGAGGGAAATGGACCCATGTTCTTTCCTACTGCTGAGCTTAACTGTCTTTTCCATCACTGTCATCACAGTCTTGCTAGATACGATGCTCTCACCGCTGTAACATTCATGCATCACTAATTCTCTTGTTTTAATGTAAGATGCTCTGTACCTACTGCCATCTAGTGGTAAGAAAATTACATGATTACGCCGCTAGCCACTACTAACCAAGGTTTCGTTCACACTGAGCTTTGCCTCCTGTAGTGCCAGATCGACAGCCCTCAACTTAAAAGCTGCATCATACGAGTTTGAAAACATTTCTCCGTCGTGCCTGCTGCTAGCATGTGGTTGTTCTAAAGGAAAATTAACGCGTTCTTCTTTGATTTACAATTTTGACTTCTAATGATTCACTTCCTGCTAGAGAGCCCCCTGGTGGTTGAAGAAAAATACACAGAAAAGCCGCACCGGGCTACAATCCGCATGGTTCAAAGTTTAGGAAAAAAGTAGCAGCTTATAGTCCGGAAAATACGATACCATAGGTGAAGTTGAATAATTTCCACGGCACACCTAACGATCACTCATGGCACACTAGTGTGCCACGGAACAGTGGTTGAAAAACACTGCTCTAATGAATAAAGTATTTGCATACTGCTCCAGAGTCAGCACCCAAGTATTATTATGTTTCAATTGTGCCCTGATTTACCATGGTGCTATATGTAATAGTTAGTGGCAGGGAGAATTGAGGGGTGAGGGGTATTCTAAATCTGGGTTAAACTTTTAGAGATCCACTGCTCAGAACTTTGCTGCTGATTCCTGATCTCCAGATCTGGTAAAGCTTTCCTCTGCCTATTCTGATTTGTCTTTAAGAACTATAATGTAGGAAGATATACACTGTCCCCCATGAGGGATCAATGTGTTTAAGAGAGTAGTTTTAATTATAGTGTATATAAGATCAGCAAAGATTGAACCGGCTATACCTGAAAGCCTTGGAACGTGGGGTGGACACGGAGGCTGGCCGGTAGACTGAGACGGACAGCGGTTGGGCTGATAACTGATTCAATGGTGTAGAGGCCGATGTATCTAGGAGCCAGCTTCTTGGAGAAGGATTTAAAGGGAATGTCATGAGAAGAAAACCATACCTGCTGACCAGGGCAGAATCGAGGTGCTCGGATGCGCTTGCAGTTGGCGAAGCGTCGGTTCTGTTACACCGTGCGTTGTAGGGCAGCTACAGCGTCAGACCAGATGCGCCTGCAACGGCAGATGTGGTGACGGATGGAGGTGACCGAAATGTCCCTTTCATCTGCTGAAAAAAGTGGAGGTTGGTAGCCCAGTGTCACTTCGAATGGGGAGAGACTGGTAGCTGTGGAGACATGTGAGTTGTGGGCGTATTCAACCCACGGGAGGAACTTACTCCAGTCTGACGGGTTGGTGTAGGTCAGACATCTGAGGGTGGACTCCAGCTCCTGGTTCATGCGCTCTGCTTGGCCGTTGGACTGGGGGTGGTGACCAAGAATAAGTGAGAATTTAGCATTTACAGCCAGACAGAACTGCTTCCACACCTGAGAAATAAACTGGGGACCGCGGTCAGACAGAACTTCAGTAGGGATGCCATGGAGGCGGACCAGGAGCTGGGCTGTCTGGAAGGCGGACGGGAGCTTTCTGAGTGGAAGAAGATGACATGCCTTAGAAAAGCTATGAATGACGGTGAGAATGGCTATCATACCTTTAGACGGCGGGAGGCCAGTGACGAAGTCGAGGGCAATTTGCGACCAGGTTTTCTTAGGGATCTGAAGTGGCTGGAGGAGCCCTGTGGGAGGTTGGTGAGACGGCTTGCTACGGGCGCAGATGTGACAGGTGTTGCCATATTCCTTAACATCCTTGTGTAGTGATGGCCACCAAAACCAGCGGGAGATGAGCGAAATGGTGAGGCTGATGCCAAGATGCGCTGCAAACTGGGCGGTGTGAAACCAGTGGATGAGACAAGCACAAACTGTGGATGGGACGCAAGTTCTGTCTGGTGGACCGTTACCAGGGTCAGGCTCTTCCTGAAGTTCTTGGTTGACCACCTCCACAATTTCCCAGGTGAGGTAGCCTACATTGCAGCTGGGAAGTAGAATGGGAGTGGGTAGCTTCTTGGAACCATCTGGAGAGTATTGGCGGGACAGGGGATCGGGCTTGGTGTTCTTAGAACCTGGGCGGTAGGGGATGGATAAGTTAAACTGGGAGAAAAACGGAGACCACCAAGACTGATGAAAGTTCAGACATTTATCTGCTTGTACATAGGAGAGGTTCTTTTGGTCGGTCCAAACTAGTACTGGTTGCTTTGTGCCCCTCAGCCAGTGGTGGGCTCTTAATGCTGTCTACCACTCTCATCTCCTTGGCGGTTGTGGATCAGGTGGTAGGCATTACAGAGATTGAGTTTGGTGAAGATGGTGGCCTCTTGGACCGGTTCGAATTCTGAGGAGATAAGTGGAATTGGTATTTACCCTTTGATGCGATTTAGGCCTCTATAATCTATACAAGGTCGGAGGGAACCGTTCTTCTTGCTGACAAAGAAGAAGCCCACTCCCAATGGAGAAGATGAGTGGCGGATTATACCGGCAGTGATCGACTCGTTTATATGTCTTTCCATAGCTTGGTGTTCAGGACATGAGATGTTATATAAATGGCTGGATGGAAGAGGTACTCCAGGCAAGAGGTCTATGGCGCAGTAAGGGCGGTGGTGGGGAGTTGTGGGGGGGCGAGCGGGAGAAAGAGCCTTGTCCTTGCTGAAGACCTTGAGATTGTGGTAAACCTCAGGGATACCTGTCAAATCGATGGGGTCTGCCTCATTAAGGACCACGGGGGCGAGACTTGGAGGGATGGCAGACTTCAAACAGGAGGAGAGACAATGTGAAGACCATGATTCTATGCGAAGCTCAGACCAGTTTATGTGTGGGTTGTGCTGCTGGAGTCAACTAAAGCCTAGGACAACTGGAGTCTGGGATGATGAGAAAACATAAAATGAAATAGACTCATGGTGATTACCCGAGACGATTTGCTGAAGGGGCTTGGTCTTATGCGTAATCTTGGGCAGCATGCACCCATCGAGGGCGGGGGCTTTAACCGGTGCCAACAAAGGTACTGTCTCCAAATTTGCTTGGGTGACAAGAGATTAATCTATTAGATTCTGCTCGCAACCCGAATCTATAAGTGCAGTGAGGGGGAGCGAGTCATTATTAAACTGCAGGACAGCGGGAAGCAAAGAACAGGGAGCAGAAGAATGAAGTATGGGACCCGTCAGTTTCCCCAGTCTGACCGTCGGGCCTGGGGTTTTGGGCAAATTGAGCAGGATGCAATGAAATGGCCCGTGGTGCCACAGTATATGCACTGGCTGGCATCCATTCTTCGCTGCCACTCCTCCGGAGAGAAGCGGGTTTGGCCTATCTGCATCGGCTCCGGGTCTGGTGATGGGGAGCTTGGCAGCCTGTGTACAGGTGCTCTGGGAGGTAGTAGGACAAGAGGTCAAGCCAAGGCCGTTGTGTTCCTTTGCATCCTTCTTTCCTTGAGACAGTTATCCAGAAGGGTCGCTAGAGTTATTAGCTCATTTAATGACTCAGGGTCGTCATCCTTTATGGGCTCGCTGAGAGCATAAAAGAAGGCGCTCTTTAACGTGCAGGAATTCCAGCCTGAGGCTGCAGCCAGGGTACGAAATTCAATGGAAAACTCTGCAACTGATCTTTGCCCCTGCCTCAAGAATCACAGTCGGCAGGATACGCCTGCTTGATCAGCATCTTTGTTAAAAATTGATTTAAACACTTCAATAAATTGCTTATAAGTGCAGCCAAAACTGCAATAGTCAGTGAAGCGTGCCTCAGCCCATCTTAGTGCCTTCCCAGATAGAAGCCCAAGAATAAATGAAATCTTGGCATCATCATGTGGGAAGCAATGCGGGGAGCAGTCAAAAATAAGCAAGCATTGGAGGAGGAATCCTCCACAGCAACCCGCATCACCAGAGAATTTCTCGGGACTAGGTGAACTGATGTCTTGTGAGGTGGAAAGCTGCTGGGTGGCTGGTGGATTGTCAACGCCTTCTTCAGGAAGGCTGGTTCTTCGAGCTGCAATCTTAGCAGTCGTTGAGCGACCTGCTCCAGGTGTTGATTAGTGGCCTCTTGTCGCCGAGGGTTGTAAGTACGGAATCAGGAGACTGGATTAGCGAATGTTGTTCCGGCATCGTTCTCCTGAGGGTATCTACTGGGTGATATTGGCCGGAGTGTTCCGTCATGCTTTTGGGAATTTTTTTAATCCACTTGCAGAAACACCATGAGGAGATCAGAACAGTTCCTTTAGATTTATTTACAAGAAGTTAAAAGTGTAATAATGAGGGAGTCCAGGACAGGAACACACCCACACTGGAAGGCTGGCTTGGAAAACTGGGGACAAAGGAGAGGCGTGAGTCCAGCAGGCATGCTGAGGCCTGATAATGCCGGTGGCACTTACTCGTGCGGGCAGGCGACCCGCTAGGGAGGGGCGGCGATGGAGCGGTAGTAAGCCGAGGCTGCTTTGGGGCATAGACCGCAGTAGGGGGTAGCTTGGAACAAGAGGGAGGAAACCATGATCTGAGTGGAATCCCGAGTCAAAGCATACCTAATAGAGCAGAACACAGAAGTAGTTGAGCTCTGAACTCATAAGGCTTCAGACGAAAATCTGAGAGGCTGGAGTTGCCACATTGGCAAACACTCTGGCTTCAAAGAACCAGCAGGCGGCTCTTCTTGTGTTCCACGGTTGGTGACAGAGGTTCCCAACAGTTACTGGATTTATTAACACCTGGTAATATTAAGAGACAGTAACCAATGAAGCACATTTCAGTCTGGTTAAGAGCATTAATTATTATGAGAAAATACAGATTCAAAATTACAAAAACAGTTATTGTTTTAGATTTCCTATATCTGTATGCCATCTTGGTGGTACACTATTCATCTGTCAGAAGGTTGACATCATTCTTGAAGAAATGTGACTTTTCACAGTGAGCTATATTACCCAATAGCCAGTGTTACTCATAAATTAAAGGAAGTTTACATGAAATACTTCAAATAGGAAATTTGATTTATTAAAACCTGCAACTGAAGAAAATAATCAAAATGAAAATCATTATCCAAGGTGATCTCACTGAATATATGCAAGAAGTGACACATATAGTGATGTTTCTCGATGATGTTTCTTGATGTTTCAACAGCAATATTAAGCTATTTCCTTTGTCTTTCCCCCCATATTGGTGGCTGGCACTTTTCTTAGGAAGAACCGAAGAAAGTTCGCTTTGATTATGACCTGTTCCTCCACCTTGAGGGACATCCGCCTGTCAATCATCTCCGCTGTGAAAAGCTGACATTCAACAACCCAACAGAGGACTTTCGAAGAAAACTGCTGAAGGCAGGAGGGGTGAGAGTGTGTTGGAGGCACTGTTTTGTCTTATTCCACATATAAGGATTCACTTTTGTCAGATATACATTTTTATTGACAACTGTAATCAATCAGTTAGTCATACAGCTAAGAGTAACAGACCTAAAATTGTTGGAGACATATTAAAAAGGAGCAAACTAAGAAAAAGTAGACAAAACAAATTTCGGTTCCAGATCACACTATCAGCACCTTAAGAATTTATCTTAAGTTTTAAAAAAAACACTTAGGTGTGAATACAGCTGTCATCAATGCCTCTTTTTAGAGACAACTGAGGAAAACCAAATAACAGGAATAACATGGCTTTAAACTGCAAGAACATACAATAAATGTAAACGGTTCTGAAACCATAAATGTTTCGACCCTGCTTTATTTTAACACTTAATAAAATTTTGTTATAGACTAAATTTTATGAAGTTTAGCCTATAACTAAACTTACTGACTTAATGGATCTAGTGAGATATCAACCAGTAAGATTGATTCAAATTGGCCAATCTGATCAGTGTAAAATAAAACGAACAACTCCGTTAGTGTTACAGATCTTCGATAAGTCTATTACAGAGAGTGTAATCTCTTCTGCCATTATCAATTGGCTAATGGCAAATATAAATATTTTTCTAGGAAAACCTGGGTGCTTTGAACGTTGAGTTTAAGTTATGATACTTCCCATATATTTATTATTTCTACATACTGTAGGTTCTCGGGCTATAAACCAAAAAAGGTTTTAAAATAAAGCAACTTAAAAAATTACAATTTAAATAACACATTACTTGTATTGAGAGCCATTACAATACATCGATGTTTAAGAAGAATTTTATGAAAAATTCATTAAACTTGTTTTTATTTAGAGCCTTAAATTTTTGCAATAGGGTTGTAGCATGGATTAGATCTGTGACACTGACCACAGGACTCTATGATTACAAACCAAACTAATATCTAATATGTTTTAGTTTGATTTGTATGGGTCTTAAAAGTTCATTTAATGATGAAAACCACTCGTTTGATGTACATTGCCACTTATTACGGCTGCAGATTGAACACATTAAAAACCTTCCTTAGAGATATGGGCCTAATAAGGGACATTATTGAAATAATACTCACTGTCAATCCAAAATGTTCATAATCTCTCAAACCTGAGTATTTAACAAAGTAAAAGTGAAAATGGCTTTCTTAGGACACTATCTACATGTGCACGAATATTGGGCAACTATTAGTGTGCAGAATTTTTGCATGCTAATTATTATGCACCTTTTACTCTTAATGTAGAAGTTACTATGTTAGGTAGAGTTTATACAAAAAAGTGTATTCCTGTATTTAATTATGCTCTAAATGGATAACATTCACATTGTTTTATCTTTTTTGTTTGTCAATGATCAGTTAATATTACTTCCTGCAACCAAAGTATTTCTTACACATTTGTGAAATTTTCCTTCTGTTTACAGACACGGGATCCTCACAAACGAGGTTCAGAAGAATCAAAAGTAAGAAAAGTGAGAGGAAGGGAGGAGAGGGCAGGACAATACATAAGCAACTAATCAGAAGGAATAATTTAATGGATTGTTGCTAAACATTTTTTGTGTCTCTTGACACATTGCTTTTATCCTGACTGGTATGTTAGTAGTTCACGTTCAAAATTTAATAAGGCAATACTGTTCTGACTTGTGACTTTNTTGGAGGCATCCCGTGGCTCAAACACCTTGATTTCGTCCAAAAAAGATGACATGAACTTGTTTGTTCCCCTGTCCATTGTCGTCGCTGATATTTTTTGAAAATCCGGCAAAAAGGCTACACTAATCGACTCAGAAATACTTTGTAGAGATTCAGTTGAAACGAAAGACGCCATGTTTACACATAGAAACTAAGCCCCGTGAGGCTTTGTTTGTGAGACATGCAGCCACGTGGGACTATCGAGGGGCGTTTCTGGGCGGGGCTTGGTAAGGTCCATAATTCAGTGCATGAGTGACAACTTTTTTTCATTGCAGATGCAACATATGTGTCTCAGTCAGTACAGCTAGCTTCGCTAGCATCACGTCCACAGAGCTTACCTTCTTTAAGCTTTCCTTCGAAGTGACACTAAAAGTTGGACGAAGTCCCCACCGTTTGTGAAAGCGAAGCGCTGCTTATTTTACATGTCGCCATATCTATGATTTATACAGCGCTATTATATTGCTGACGATCAGACAGACATCTTCTCCCGCTCAGAGGAAACCACTGCGCATGTCTTGGAGCTCCGCCTGCGAGTAAAGGTGGAGGCGATGGGTGACAACAGACACGTAAGTCACGTTATTGCTCGGATTTTAAGGCGCCACCTTAAGTTCCTGAACTTCACATTTTAACGGACAAAAAGCGCAACGCGACTTGGATGTAACGAGTAACGCGACACTTTTGTGTCTTCACTACATTTCTATGTAGTGAAGTAGAAAGTACAGATACTTACTGTAAAATGTAGTGGAGTAAAAATAAAAAGTATCCATTATTAAATTTACTTAAGTAAAGTCAGTGGTGCAGAAAGTGGGTATGCAGCGCGTGCAACGCCTATGTGCTGCACCAGAGGGGGCGTCAAAACCCCGTCTGGAGGGGGTGGCGCCCCGATGATGCCTTCGCATATACTTCACCGCGCCCTTACGCTCCGTCACCCTTACGTACCTTCCTTTGGGGGACAGGGGGGCGAGGCGCCGATTTATGTTTTCGCATCCATCTGAATAATATGTAGTTGCGCTCCTTTACAGATATACGAAAATTGTACTTAAGTACAGTAACGAAGTACTTGTACTTAAGTACACTGATATATATATAAATTCCCTTCTCACCCTCCGCGGGTGGTCTCTTTTTTTTATCCTCTGAGCTCGGGTCCTCTACCAGAGGCCTGGGAGCTTGAGGGTTCTGCGCAGTATCTTGGCTGTGCCTAGTACTGCACATTTCTGGACTGAGATGTCTGATGTTGTTCCTGGGAGCTGTTTTAGCCAGTTTGGGGGTGACTGCCCGAGGGCCCCGATGACCACAGGCACCACTGTGGTCTTCACCTTCCAGGTCTTTTCCAGTTCC
>NW_006800826.1:0-19030 GCF_000485575.1 Poecilia formosa | reverse complement strand
TATATATATATATATATATATATATATATGTAATTTCCACTGATTATCCTTTAGATGGATTTATTGAAATCATAGTTGTGTGTAGTGTTAAAAGGAATAACGGTCAAAACACACCGGACTTACTTTGGCTTCCTAGCCAAGGAAAAATCAGGTTGGATGATATATGCAACAATTAGAACAGGGCCTCGCTAACAATACCCTGCAACTGCATCTCCGACTGTCCAACCAATTTATACTCTGTAGATCTAGAAAAGGACAGCAGAGTATACATTGAATATGTATGAGTGCTTTCTGGTTGTTCTGTATGTTTAATTAATTTTTTGCAAGTTAAAAAGTGCTTTTTAACTTCTTTCTTTCACTCCCAACTTTTTCAGAGTTTAAGTAAAATCCTACCAAATGTTACATATGGAAAGTCGTAGTTTCTTTGAAATTACCTCCTAGCTTTTTGTTTTATTTTATATCTGTGTAGAACTTTGTGCAAACATAAAATTATGAGCAAAAAAATAAATTCAGGTATAATCAAGGCATTTACTCAAAGATTTACATATTTAAGTCAAATATTCAAATATTATCTGAACAGATAAATGAGGAGTGTCTCTCCAAGTCGTACTTCACAGCCAAAATATCCAGTTATATTTTCCTCTGGCAGGTGATGGTAATGCAGGAAGGATCAACCTTTCTGTTCAGCCAGCACCTCAAGCTGCCAGCACTTCCCAACAACTCACTGACGTCTTTGTCCTCCGATCCAAAGAGAAGCAAGAGCTTCCACACTTCAAAGGTGACTATTCCAGATGCACTACATCACTGAATGGTTTTTTCTAGTGCCGTCTGCCCTGATCACACAGTGCTCATATCGTTCCACCTTTAAAGTCTTTAAACTTCATGTATTTGGCCAGTATTAAGTATTTTCAAGCCACATATTATAATGTATACTATAGTATCTTCAGTTGTTATAAAAATGCTATACAAATCAAATATAAATAATAAACCAAGTCTACCAGAGCACCAGGTGTAAAAAACCCCTTTGTCATGGGATTTGTATAGGGTCACTCTACTCATCTCTTTAATATGAATAGCCAAGAGATGCTAAGTGCTGTTGCCACAGCTTATTGATGTCAGGCAGCCGAGGAGGGGAAGCAGGTTAACTGCAGTGCAGGAGTGCACTGAAGTTCTGAATGAGTTCTGCTAAGGGCCTCTGGGGTCCCCAGCCAATACACAAAATAAAAGGTCTAAGTGGTGGTTGGGCAGGGCTGTAACAGAACCCGTCGTCTAGACGACTTTAATGGGTTTACTGTGTTGGTGAAATATTGACAACAGGACTGGAGGTTAGACCCGAGGACAAATGGCCCCTGTCATTGGAACTACTGCATTTCTTCCTTTCTCCTCATTGCCTCTTTCTTCACTTTTAAAATCTAGCTGTTGAAAAGACTACCTCATCCCAATGAACAGCTCTGCTCAAAAGAAGTTGTGAGTTTGCTCTCACTGATAACTACTGAGGAGACCAGTTTGATTCTCTCTCAAGAATGGTGCTCTTTTCACAGATAGTAATGCCAAACGGCAGGGCGGCATGTATGTTTTCTCTTGTATAAAAGGCACAGGGTTAATCTTCTACTGACATGGCCACCAGGTTTTTGCTAGCTTTGTTCTTCAAATAGATTGAAGTCCTTTTAGTACAAAATAAGTCCTCCAGACAGTTGTTCTTTGGCTGTCGGTTTTGCTAGACATCTGGTTTAAACACTGAATGACAAAAAGCAGATGCTTTTTTCCCCTCAACATTCAACTATATTTAAAGCTCTTTTGTTGGAAACTCTGTATGATCACAGTTGTGGAAGCCCGTCCAAACATCAGCCCCTCTTTACGTTTGCCCACTGACCTAAGGAGGGATTTCCTACTTCCTTGTGTCTGAATGCTTTTGGGCTTTGGTTTTCTTTTTGGGCTTTCTGGGCTGAGTTAGGGTTATTTTGTAATTTTTCTTAGAAAGTTTTCATGTCATAAATTACATGCTTTTTTCCCAAAGGTTCTTAACGCCAAAATAACATGACACCAATATACAGTTATGATCAAAACTGATGACAGTTTAATGACAGACTTAGATTTAAAGTTGTTTTCTTTCAACCAAGAAGTTTGTCCAAGGGCTATAATTTTGAAAAAAGAAAAAAAAAAGTTAGCTTATCTATAATAATAATAATATCTAACACTTTGAGATTTCTTTGAAATATAAGGTGCGTTACAAATAAAATTTATTATTATTATTATTATTAACATTATTCATACCCTTCTCAATAATCAATGGCAAAATCTCAACTGCCATTAAAGCCGCTCAAATGCTTCTTATAAATTGTTGACATGCTTTTTGCATTTCTCCCCTGGAATCCTTAATTATTCAGCCATTGTGATGAGCTCTAATCTTTGAAATTAGATGGGCTCTTTGCCATCACCCCAATCTTTAGCTCCCACCAGCTGAAGATTGGTGGAAGCTAAGGACTGCGGCCCAACCACAGTCAGATCTTCAAAGCTTTAATAATATTAAACATATTATGTTTGTGTGCTAACTAGTTATTTTTATGCCATTTAGCTTTGAGTTTTGAGTAACTGAAATTTCCAGTGTTACCCAAGCTAAAGTTTTTCTGCAAATCTTGACAATTTTGATATCTTCTTTGTTCATAATCATGATGCTATTTACTTTGATTAGGTTGCCTATATAATTCACTGCAAAACACCTCCAATGTATTTTGGTCCCACCTCCATGCTTTCGGTGTGTGGATAGTGCTCTTCAAAATGTCCTTCTAAAGTTATCAAGCACCAATAAAGGCATAACAAATTAACCATATCATCCTAGACTTTGTGAAGCTAGGTGTCCAACTAGCTCACCAAACATGTTGATCCATTCGAATTGTGGGAAATGAAGGAATTTGTCTTGTGAAATGTAGGCAATCAGTACTGCATGGCTATGAAATCTCAATCACCCACAGACCATGTGCATGGAGTCAACACAGCTCACAGAATACAGTGAGTACACACAAAGGAACCAAAAGAATATATGTTTGTATACGCAAACCATGACTATCTGTTATTTTTGCTTGAAAGCCATACATTGTTTACCTTTCAGCTAGGTGCCCAGTAGAGATGTATTATATTTGTGACTGCACTGTGTACCATATTGGGTACAATATTTAAAGTGTTACTAACATGCTATGGAGTCATTCCTGCTCTTAAGACCCAGGTATGATGTATATTTTTAGTAGCTTAGGTGCTAAAGCGCATGGAGAGTGATTGAGACATTTGTAATTGTAAAAAAGGAAAGGTCTCAAGAAAATTTATGTAAATCAGAATCAATATTGTTTAATATTCAGCAAATATTTTTCTGATATGGTCCAAGGATTGTGTTAAGGATCATCCATGTCATGATGAGGATTTAACAGTAGCTTTTGAACATGCTTAAAGTGGAAGCACCATCTCAAAACATGCCCTGAAAATGGAAGCTTCCACATATAAAAGTAGATAAAAACCAAGGCTGTATAAAATGTCATGCTTAGCACTTTGATGGATCATTTCCACCATCACTTTCAGTTTGTAGCATTGATTCAACAAGATACCATCCATTAAGCCCAGGTTCCTGAAGACATACAGCCATACTGTATTCAGTATTGAAAAACAAACAAATACCTAAAGACCTTAAAGATGTGCTATTGGAGCACTTGAAGGCACTGCAAGGCATCAAATACACAACAGAACCCAATAGAACATTATGCTAAACAGTAAGATCTACTCCACACAAAGCTGGATGTCTGGGAAAGCAATTTTTTATGCATTTTGGCCTTTCATCCACACAAAAGCTCAGTTTACTATCACTAAAAATTAATAATTTATAAAACCAAAATGGAGATTTGAAAAACAATAGTATTTGTGGGTTTTTTTGTGTGTACATTGGAAAACAGAGATTTAGGGACACACACAAAACAGCCTGTAACAAATAATGCATCAATATATCCACATACATGCTTTGATATGATTCTAATCAACATAAGTTTATATTCTAATATTCTTTTACTTAAAAGTAGTTCAACTTCTGTAACTGCCTCCTGGTGCCATGTTTATTTGGAAGCAGGAAATCATGGTTGTTTTGAAGCAAACTGATTCATAGACATGAATACGTAGATGCCTTATGGAGCGGGTCAGCCCGTTGCTGCGATACGTCACAGCGTCCGCCATATTGAATGTGGCCTATGTGCCGTAAGCTAATACAAGTAAATGGACCGAACTTCAGAAAGTGCTGTTCTACAAAGTATTTTAAGTTAATACCTGTCATTGACACATTTTTTCACACACACTAATGTATTTGGTAATCAGTAAGCACTAAAGACAGAGTTTCTAACTTTTGATGTGATTATTTAATTGTTTTGGGGGATTTCTGAATAAAGAGCACCATGTTTTTATTGGCTAGAAATGATTCTGATAGTTTTTATATTGCCATTGATGAACAAACACACACTTTTACAGTGTTTTATTAAAGAACATATTTACATCATTCCATAACATTTAACATTTCAAGACAAGAAAAAAAATATTTTCTTGTATTTATTTTGTATATATATTATTGATAAATGACTTGATTTATCAAAGTCATTGTCATTTGACAATGACTTTGTCATTGTCATTTGACAATGACTTGGGTGCAAAAGCACATGGAGAGTGATTGAGACACTCAATCACTCAAGTCATTTGACAATGACTTTGATAAATCAGTCATTGTCAAACATTAAACTACATATTTTTCTTACTTTTTTTGGAAAAATTTTTTTAGAGTATGCCAACTCTACTATTGACAGCAAAGAGTGAAAATTATTCTAACAGAGTAAATTATTTTTATTTCATTACATAAGCTTTATTAATACACTAATACTTCAGATCGAGATATTTAAAAATACATAAAAAGTTAAAGAATAAAACACATTTATTTATTATACTGGGAACACTGACCACAGGCAGGGCTTCAGTCTGCTGGTCAGACTGGGAGAAGTCCAGAGACATCCTGGTACACAGGCTAAAGGCAAGGATAAAAGAGAAATTATCCAAAAGTGTTATAGAAAATATATATTTTTCCTTCACATTCAGAAAAAAGACATTTTCAGCATGTTGGGCTCTGACTTGTAGCATCTTTATAGCTAAATACCGGCATTGTGAAGCTGAGCTGTAAAACAGAGATTGAAGAACAGTAGCTCCGGCACTGATCCTGACTGACCTTTCCTCACAAAATCATCTAGTCTTTAATGCACTTCTCCTCTAACAGCGGTTTCTCATCAGCCCTCTCTCATTAGAAAACACAGCATGAAAACGTTAGCTACGCTAACAATCAGTGGTTACTTCGGGTCAATTTAGCTACAGAGGAACTATTTCTCGGTTGTTTAGAAGCTAGTTTCTGGCTGCAAAGTCAAGTAATTCTGTTCTTTCATCCTCAGCTGTGAAAGGTAATGTCGATGAATATAGTTTGTATTGTAAAACGATTGAAATAAGTCCACACAGCACAGGACTTAAGGAGCTCCGTTCGCTCTGCTGCCACATACAAGATGGCGGTGACGTAATGTAGGACTCAGCGCTCAATGAGGCGTCTTCATGTCTATGATCTGATTGGCTGACACAGGTTTTAGCTTTACGCTACACTGCCGCCTATAGGTTTGTCATGTCTAAAACAGTGCTTTTTGTGAGGATACAAATTTCATGTCTGAAACTGATCTTGTATTATTCCTTTTGTACAATATAGCGGAGATAATTGATTTTTATGAAGATCCGACTACATATACAAGGCCTAAAGATGATTTAAGATTTGATTGAGCTGCATAAATACTTCTGAACAAAAAATAAGAAGCAAGCCAAACCAGATATACGTGCCCAGGAATTTTTGTTTTTGGTATAGTACTGAATAATCAAAGGTGTCAGAGATAATTTAAATCTGGTTCACTTAAGTGCAGATTCTTTTGAGTAAGTCATTTAGGACTCTTACTCAACAAAAACCAGATTAAAATTTGTCCAAGATGTTTGTCATCTGAATTATAGTGTGTCACAACCCTTTTAAGAACTTTAGCCATAACAGGAAATTCAGAGATGGGTAGCCTTGCTAAGAACTGATTAGTTTAAAATGTTTGCTTTTTTAAATGAAAGTAGATGGTAAACATTTCTGTAACCTGATCCAAATACAGTGAACAGTTTACTGAGCAGAAAAATTTAGGAGATTCCCAGAAACCAAATTTGCACCAAGAAGCAGCTTAGTTTCTTTATTTCCCTTCAAGTTTATTGAATATGTTTTTGTTTTGTTTTGTTTTTTTTTATCTGTAGGATTGCTTCAAAGGAGGTAAAACTGACCTACTCACAACAGCCACAACCACTAGCACAAACAGCAGCAACTTTTCCAAACTCCACAAACCCTCCAAGGACCACAAAGACAAGCCTTTAAGAAACTTGAAAGAGCCCAAAAGTGCCTTTAGAGACTCTGGCTGGGAATCCTCAAAAGTCCCCAAAGAATCTTCAAGGAAACCCAAAGAGAATCAGCCACTGAGAGATAGCAATCCTAAGATGGGTTTTAAGGAACCCAAGTCTTTGTCCAAGGAGCATCGAAGTGAGTCAGTGACCCATGGATTAGGCTTAAACAAGCGCCTCTCTGTGTTGGACAGTGATGATCTTATGACCAAAAAACGCAGAAAGGGGTATCTGGAATCATCAGTAAAGCAAACATTAGGTTCAGACTCTCATTATTCCGACAAGAAAAAATCGCAGATGGCAACAACTAAACTACGCCCAGAACTGGATGAAGCAGAGCGCAAGAAAGTGTCCAGGCTTCCACCGTTCCAGGAGTTGGTGGACCCCAACGACTCTGATATGGAAGATCAGACAAAGTCAGATGTAAGTTGAGCACATTACTTCTCCACTCTTAAGAGTTTTAAGAAGCAAATTAGTAAATGTTACTGGTGTGTCTTGTGGGAAACACTTCCAGTGAAACTTCAGAAGGGGGAAATGTTGGTGGCTAGTCCTTCCTTGGTGTGGAGTACAATAAAATCAAAGAACCAGCAGGAAGAGAGTCTTAATGGTGGTCTGGCAAGCTGTTGGGGGCTGGGTGAAGGGGTGGACACCTAATAAACTGAGGTAGGAGTTCAGCTGTATGTGTGGCCAACAGGAAATGATCAAAGTTGTGAAGAATAGTTATAAGATGCATTTTGCAGTTGCCTTTATGACCAAAACAGCATCATTTCACCCCACCAATACTTAAAATATAGGAAAACTGCTTATTTTTGTACCGTTCCTCTGCACTTACAGGAAAGAAAAACTTCCTGTAAGTGCCACTGCAGGGAAAAACTTCCCTGTAGTGGCTCTTTTCATTAGTAAAGACATTTGACTGGGTTGCCTGGTCCACACACATTTGGTGGAGAACCTCCCCATAAAGAAAGGCGGTAATAAAGCCAAATAGCAGACAGGAAAAATTTATGGTTTTACACCTGAGGAGAAAAAAAAAGAGATACTGTCATGAATGCCAAAGAGTTTGACTTTAATCTTTGTGAGAGAGGGAAAAGGGTTAGTATGTGTAGTGAAAGTCTGAATCCCACTGCTTTGAATAGTTTTCTTTACTGCATTGCTGTTTTTATTTCTATTTTTAAAAGTTTGTGTAAAAGGGGCAGAGGACTGTTTCTTTTGTGCATGTTCTGTGGAGAAGCAGTTTACTCTGGCAGGGGTGTTATTAACAAGTATGATCCGAACCAGTGTTTCTTTGTCTGTGCTGTATGGACAAAGACTTTAAACTTTTATCATACAGGGAATGAGGATGGTAAAGGTTGTAAAAGGGGATGTATGGTGACAAATGCCAGGTGTTTGATTCTCCCCAAGCTACCAACCCCGTGGCTGAGCACCAGGCCAACAGACCACTGCTCTCATTTACTTGTGTGAGCAGTGTGCTTGAAAAATCACAGGAGAGGAAATGTGGAGTTGGTGATAATGACAAGCTAAAGCAGAGTGTTTTGCATGAAAATCATGTTTAGAGCACCCTGCATGTGGGAGTGGACTGGGTGATATCGCCTACAGTTTGCATAAAACAGAGTGGAGGAGTCAAAGAGGTTTACATCCTGGGTGAACTGGTGTTTGATGGCTTTTGTAGACTCTGTGCCTGTTATTGATGCACCCACTGGACCATCTATCTGGTCTGTCAAGAGTCATTCTTGTCTCATCCATAAAACCTTTGAAAAATCTGCCTTCAGATATTTCTCTGCCCAGTCTTTAGGCTTCAGCTGAAATCTGGTTCAATGGTGGCTGAGTCTCAGCCTTCCTGACCTTGGCCATGTCTCTGAGCTCTGAATATTTGGTACTTCTAGGTACTACAGGGAGGTAGTTGTTATGGAATATGACAAAACTGGAAAGTACAGACTTCCTGGTGGCTTCACGTATGATTTTTCTTAAATCCTTGGCAGTTAATTTGCATCTTTTTTTCTCAACATGTTTACTGAACCCTGTTGACTATTTGCTAGGAAATATTAGATAGTTCTGTGATCACACCCCAATATTTTTGCAGTTTCATGAGTTCTGCATCCCTCTGGGAGACTTTTGGTCATTTTTGATGTTTCAGAGTCATTTAAATCTCTTTTTGGCATACCTGTCAACTTGTCAAGTCTCCCTTTTTGGCTGGGAAACCACCGTATTTTACCCCTGTAAATTATTAGTTTTTACCATAAATTTCTGTATTATAGTAATTGTATTGCCAGACCCCTCACCTCCTGCCCCTCTGATGGTAGCAGCAAACTGCTACAAATTTCCCCTACTCTCCAATCCAAAACCCATTTTCCCTAAAGAAAAGAATCTGCCTAATAATTATGTACACCTTGATTTAAGGTGTTGACATCCATAGGCCACAAGCACCTTATTAAATAGATACACATCACTTGTTGTGAGTAAATCCATTAAGCAATCAAGTTTATCCACCTTGAAATGAGAAAATATGCCTAAAAGTGATAAAATAGTCAATATACTCCCTTGCCTAATAAGTGTGCACACTGTGTAAATTACATATATACACAGTGTGAAATATTTCAAGCCTTTTTTTCTTGTCACTTTGCAAAATAATTTTTTCTTGTCACTATGCAGATAATGAAAACACAAAATTCAGTGTTTCAGAAAATTTTAATATTGTAAAAAATTCAAATACATGGAAAGTTGAGTGGAAGGAAAAAGCAACCCATTCCTTGTGACACTTCCTTTATTCCTTAAAAGAATTTCTCAACCTCCGATGCTAGTGCACCTTTTCTTACCACACTTTCCTTCCACACAACTTTCTGTTCATTTGCCTTTTTATAATATTCAAATTTTCTGAGATGCTTAATTTTGGTTTTTCATTCTCTGTATCCAGTAATCATCAAAATTACAAGCAATGAAGGCTTAAAATATTTCACTCCGTAAAAAATATATATGATGAGTTTCTGTGTTCTGAGGTGAATGACGAAATATATTGACCTTTTTCCCTATTTTTTTTTATATATGCATATGACACAATTGCATTTCTTTTTAAATATCCAACTTGTTGCTGTCACTGAGGGAAGAGGCCTGATTCATCTCAGCAGACTGATATTGAACTTTAATGGGCTGGAGTGGAGCAGGACAAAAGCCCTAAAAAGGAGTGGTACTGAGATTTATGGCACATTGAAGAAGCTATCCCATAAACCAACAGACCAGCTGTGTGTTGTTTGTTGTCAGGAGGTAATGACCACTGAAGTCTTTTATCCTCACTGTGCTCTTTTTCTTTCATGTTTCTGCTGGAGGTCACTGTTCGCTTTGTCTTCTTGGACAACTGTGGTTTATGCTGACACTCCCACATGAATTAGAGTTTGCACACTTGGATCCAAATCTATTTGAAAAATTGGAAGCTTGATACTACTTCAGTACGGTTGACTTTTAAAAAATAAGTATATAGCTTTTATAGTGATTGCTGTAATTTATGTACTTGACTCCAGATTAGTGCTGTATTAGCTTTGTCCTCTTGTTGTTATTGTTCCTTTTTCCTTTTTTGTATGAATAATCAAAATGCCTAATAAACATAGTATTAAAAATAAGTATAACAAATAGCATGGTATTTACACAAAAAGTTTTAACAAAGATGTATGACATGATCTAAATGTCTCAATTTAACTCAATAGAAATAGAAAGTTCCTGATTTGTCCTGAGAAAAAAATGGCCACATAGTTCGAATGTTTGTGATTTTTAATGTGGGGTCCGGACCCCCCAATCTTGGAAAAGTCTAAAATCCCCCCAAAGAAATCATGAATGAAACCCTTGTATTTAAACAATATCAGTTTATAAAAGGCAATAGAAACAAAGAATGAAGTAAATCTGCCATTCATCTAAGAAAAAAATAAGAATTAATTTTTAGGTCCCCCCCCACTATTGTTAGATCAATGGTTCAGTCCAAAGTGTAGGAGGAGCAACAGCAGAGCTGAACTACACAGACTCCATTAGAGCTTGTGAAGGTGAAGTGAACCTGTCAGCTGTGGGTCTGCAGCACTAACAAAAAACCCTCCAGTAAGTAAATATTTAAAGCAAAAGACATGTAACACGTTTTATTTACTTTCGCTGGTCAATAGAGTGAAACGCATTAACAATAAAAATCAGTCCACAGTTCGTTATTTCATTACTTTGGCTGAATCATGATAAACTGCCACCTTATGGCTTAGAAATCAAAACTAGCAAAACTGCTACATTGCTTTCATAGACTTAGCTCGTTTTTCTTTTCTAAGGTAGCCAGTATTTAAATTATATTTAGCTCTCTAACTCTTACTTTAATAAAAAGAGTTTGAAATGGGAGAGAGCAACTGAGCATTACCACTAGCCAACAGCTCTGTATGGGAGCCGAGAGCAGAGAAACTGTTGCATCTGACAGTAAAAAAAAAAAAAAGTATGCCTTTATATCTTACCGTCTTCAACGTAGACACTTTAAAACCACAATATAAAATCTGAATATTTTTCTAGAAAACTGGTGCTGACCTTTAAGTTTAAGTTATGATACTTCCCAAATGTTCAGTTCCTACATATTTATAGGTTTTAACATGAAAAATAAATAAATAAATAAAAGTTTAAAGTAACTTAAGTTATAATTTAAATAACACATGACTTGTATTGAGAACCACTGCAATAAATCAATATTTATGAGGAATTTTATTAAGCAGAGTTACTTATTAAAACTTGTTTTTATTTAGACCCTTAAGTTTTTGTAAAGGTGTAGCAGACACTAGAGTTGTGACACTGAACCAAACTCATATCTAAGCAACATTTGAATCTTAGTTTGACTTATATGGGTCTCAACAGGTTGTTTACTGAGAAAAGCACTTTTGTTATTCATTGCTACTTACTAGTCATTTTTGATGGTGCAGCTCATCACACACACAAGAAAATTTAAACCACATTTTACTGTAACTTTGCTGACCCCAAACCCCCCAAAAAATTGCTCTTAAAAAATTTCCCTGTTTATGGTCCCCCACCCATTAATGAGATGGGATTTACGCCCTTGGTGATGGCATTCTGTCAGACACAGAGAGGAGGGACGACAATATAGAGACAGAAGCAACATGTCACTGTTACTATTGGAAGATAAGTAGCAACTGGGTAATTAGTGTGTTTAATATTAGTATAGACCAGTTTTAAAGGAAGGTGTTCCTTCTCGTATAAAATCAAGTTAACTTGATGGAGAAGGGTTGTTTCTCACTCCCTCATATAATGGAAGGTCTACGAGTCAGAGAGGCATTGAGTATTACATAAAATTGACTTCTTTAGTGTTGTATCATGTTATAATGTTATTCCCTCATCAAAAACATATCACAAACTCATCGCTTTCATCAGGGGTTTCCCCCAGGCTTTAAAAATGGCAGTTATCAAACCACTGATTAAAAAAAACCAATCTAGACAAATCACTCCTCCAAAATTACTGGCCAGTCTCCAACATTCCATTCATCAGGAAAATTATTGAAAATGCAGTGTTTTAACAGTTAAATGGCTTCCTTATGATAACCAACCGCTTTGATGTCCTTCAGTCTGGTTTCTGTGCTCACCACAGTACTGTGACTGCCCTTGTCAAAGTGTTTAAGAGCATTCATATAAAGATAAACTGTGGAAGAATCACAGTGCTGATTCTGTTGGACCTCAGCGCAGCATTTAACAATATTCACCATGACATATTATTGAAAGGACTGAAGAGTTGGGTTGGACTCTCTGGTCCAGTACTCAGCTGGTTCAAATCTTGCATACAGAGATTTCTTTATTGCAATAGGAAACTTCTCATCGAAGCACACAGAAATCACATGTGGGGTACCCCAAGGTTCAATCCTAGGAGCCCTCCTATTCCTCCCATTAGCTCAGGCTATAAGAGGAGCTAAGATTAGCTACCTTAACTATGCAGATGACATACATCTCTACATTACTATGTCACCACTTGACTCCGAACCCATCACTGAACAGATGCTTAGAACAGATAAACGTCTGGATGCGCCAAAACTTTCTCCAGCTAAACTGAAACAAATCTGAAGTTATTATTTTTGGACCTAAAGAGGAACGATATATAGTCCATGCATAGCTTCAGTTACTACAGTTGACAACTAGTGATCCGACCTGAAATCTGGGTGTAATAGTGAACTCTGACCTGAACATTCAGAGTCACATAAAGACAGTTACAAAGTCAGCCTTCTATTACCTGAATAATATTTCCAGGATTAGAGGACTAATCAAAGACAACAGTGTCTTTTCAGGTTTGACTAAAAAAAAAATCAACCCTCCAGCTGCTGCTTGATCCAGAACATTGCTGGAAAATGTTATTCATGCATCACGCTTCCAGATTGGATTATGATGCATTATTCTAAATAAAACATTATTTAACTGCCTGCAGGTTGTACAAAAATGCACCTTCCAGATTTCTGGCTAATCACCAAAAGTTGTCACACCACTCCTTATTCACTCTACAGCAAATCATAGTTCTTACTTATGGGGTTCTTAATAGTCACCAGCAGAGATCTCAGAATTTGAAATCAAGTCTGATTCCGAGATGTTGAACATCCGTTACACTGTACGGCTGTTGTGGATGACGTGTTTTCAGTGATGCATCAAAAAGCAGGACTATTGTTTTCCATATGGCTATTATAATGTCGTTTCTCAAAAAGACTAGTTTTTCATTGTTTGTAGTTAACCAGTCAATGAGAAGAAATCTCCCAATGTAAAAGTTGCAACTAGAGTCAGCAGATGTGTTGGTGGGTGGTGGTAACAATTTTCTGAACAAACCATGTATATTTTCTCTACGAGGTTTCTTTGTGTTCTTTTTCTCAGTCTGAACAGCCCAGTCCAGCCAGTTCCAGCTCCAGTTCAGGCTTTGCTCCCTCACACCACAAACGTCAAGGTAGTACACCTGAATTACTCCCCTCTAGCTGCTGTTTACAGGAGTTTACACACAAACAATATCTGCAGTTCAGTCCATTCTATTTACAAGGTGCCAGTTCACAAAAAATCTGCAACTGAAACTCTGCAGATTGCAGTAAGCCAACCTTCAATGATTAAAGCAACGTTAGGGGAGAAAAGGAAACCAAAACTTCTTTTGAATAATGTTGGAAACAGAGAACATCAGACAGGAAACAACTGAGAGTGGTGGGCTTGACATCACTCTGAACTACAGAAAACCAAGGAGTTCATTGGTGGGGAAAAAAGAGATCCAGATTTTCCAAGAATAAAATTTTAATGAACAGAAAATTTGATCAAATTCATGTGTCACCCAGCCCTGCAGCATAACAAGCCCTGTCTAAACAGGACAGAGGGTAGGTGCCAGAAAATGGCCAATTTCAATAGGAACCAGCACCACATCCAACATCCTACTTTTATTACTGTACTTCATTTCTCTCTTTCAATGATTTCATAAATGAAAAGTTGTGTGTGTTATTGTATTTGACATGCAGTGCTTGGGCCGCTGCAGTCAGTGGTGCAAGATCTGCAGTCAGACGACAACGATGACGATTCAGAAGAACTTGAAGATCACAACATGGACTCTGATGCAGAACGACCAACACAAACACGTCTCACACACCACCAACACAGGTTAGTGACCAGTAGGCAGAGCAGAGTATCATCAGATCTTGCAAAATAATCCATATTTAGGTATAATAATAATTATAATAAAAAAATTAAAACATTTTTTTAAATACAATATAATATATTGTATAATAATACAATACAATAAATTTGAAACGGCCAAAGTGATTTTCATCTCCCTAAACTGGTGCATATCTTCCTACAGCAGCTACCCACTATATTCATAATTTGGAGGTATTTTGCCTATGAGGCAAACAAACAAGAAAAACCCTGAAAAACTGATGAGTCTGCTCCAGTTCCAACAGCAAGGTGTGTTTTCCAGGTGCACAGTTGGTATAGAGTCTGTTGCATTGCAATGTTCCGTTCTACTGCGGATACCAACTAAGACAGAAAATGTCCATTAACAAACAGCTCCTCATCTTGCTAAATAGTGAAACCACTAAAGATGCTTTCCCACTGACAAGTCATGCACTAACCAGTCAATGTGCAGTTTGGTTCTATCCCAGGTAGTGAGCTTCTCCATTACATGCTGTTCCTCACTATTGTGTGCGGTCCATGAGAGCATAGCAGCTGTGATCAACTCTCCTGATGTTTGCATCAACACTCAGCAATGCAAAACCTCCAGGTTCTGGTTCTGATGGACTCAAATAAACCTAGATATTTTATTTTGTCTTATAGAAATTCATTGCTCAAACATAATAACAAAGACTCAGATCAGCTGATTATTCCGTTACACATAAAAATATAATTACATTCTGGCACTTTATTGTTTTAAATGTGTAACCTTTTGGATTTAGGTACAAAATATGTAAACCAGTAGCCACTCATGAACTTTATTTTATTCAAAGGAAAAGTAAAATTCACATAACTACATAGTATTAGGTTGAGATGTGTGCCACTAAACTGGTACTCAGACAGAAATCTGACTACAGCTTCACCGTTTCTCTCTTCTTTATTGCTGTTCATTCTTCAGAGCGATGAACTACTAGCAGCGCTACTAAATCACGGTCATTCCACTCCAAAACGTAGCATGTGTTCCTGCCGCTGCTCCTGATTAAACTCATAATTATACTTCTCTGTACTGAGCAGGTCTCTGATGGCAAACAGCATGTTTGTGGCCCACAGCTAAACTGTAATGTTGTTTGGAGTTTTGAGAGATAATCACAAGTCAGTCAACGACTGCGGTCAGCTGTCAATCCAATCACTTTGGTGCAGTATTCAGCTCGGTACAGCTGGTACTACTGTTGAAGTAGGTACAAAAATCTGAGTACAGCCAGGCAGAGCCGTGCCAGATCTGCTAATGGAAAAAGAATCTGGACTGGGACCAAACCAGTTAGAAGCGATCTAGTGGAAAAGCATCTTACGGCTATTCTCGCACAGCAAGTCCTGATGCTCAATTCCATTTTTTTCCACTGAAATCCAATGTTTTTTTGGTGCTCATGCATACTACTGAATGATGTAACCTTAATCACATTTCTGCGTGAACGGTTTACGACACCAAAGCAACCCTCATGAGCATAAGAAGAATGCAGACGTCACACAACAGCGCTCTGTTTATGGCAGTATTAATGGACGATGCCGTCTGTGAATGGATTTTAAAGTTATTGAGCAATGAGAGCCGACAGTCTTGCCACAAGATCATAACAAGACAAAGGAAGCTGATAAAAAGAAACAACTGTGACTTCATTATTATAAATTTCATCTATTATTTATTCCCATATTTACTGCATCTGGCTTCTTCTGGTGTAGAAATATGATGCTTGTCTCACGTCAGTGATATAAAGGAGCTTTTGAATGGAAAAAAAGATTAATTGCATACAAAATTTTTACATGTTAAAATGTATGTAATTAATGAATCAAAATTAATGCGTTAAAGTCCAGGCCCTAATATAAATGTTTTTTTTCCTTTGTTATGAGGACACAACTAACCCTGAGGACTTTGTTGTCCTCAGGGTTAGTTTAAGTGATGGCAGTGAGACTGATGGCTCCTCTCCCTCATCCCCCACCCACAAAGAGGCCCCAGCTTTGATAAAAAGCACCAATAACCAGGTAGAATATTAAAGCGCTCTACAGCTATGTATTCCATAAATTACCTGACGTGAGAACCAAGCAGTCAACTGTATGCTGTTGTAAACAGTGTGACTATGTTCTTTTCCAGATTCTAGAGGTGAGGAGCCCCATCAGACAGAGCAAGCAAGACAAGAATGAAAACCTAGACTGTGACAAGGTAAACCCACTGGGTCAACATTCAAATGAAGAGTACTGTATACACAGATAGCAAGGAACGGTAATTCAGTGTTGAATTATGGTCAAAAAGGTAGATTTTTGATTGAGGTCGATGATTGATGGTGGATCAGCCATAAAAAAATCATCTAATTCTAGTCAAGTAACCAATGTTGAAAATATGTAATTGAATCAATGTTGTGTTGTGGTTGAAATCTAATGATTGAAATGCCAACGTCTGATCAATGCCAAACATCGATTTGACATTGATGCCGGTCAATGTCGAATCAATGTTTGTCACAATGTTTGTCACTTCTCCTCCCTTTCCCACCTTCCCTCCTACTTTCTAAGTAATTTTTTAAGTTGTGTACACACATTTTTGGAAATATAGTAATTTGAGATAATTGTGAATGCCATAATACGCATTGTCTGCCAAAACATTGTGTGTTGAACACCAGTGAATAAACTTTTAATGGTATGTTATGATGTAGACCTATCAGACCAAAAAATGTACATGAATCAATATTGATTCCTTAACTTTCAGTATAAAATCAACACAAGTGTGCATGTAGATCCACATTCACATGATGTTTGAATCAACATTGCTAACTATATCAATGACACTAGTCAGTTATGGTTGAAACCCTAACGCTGATTCAACTTATAAATCACCGAACACTTTAAATATTGATTCAATGTCAGGCTTCAACGTTGATTCAGTGTTTCTGCTTTTTGTTGTTTCAATGTGGATTCACTCATGTTTTTCTATCTGGGAAGTTACTGTAAAGAGTGCTGTAAAAGTGCACACAGCTCCCATTTTCTATACAAAAACAACTTCTCAAAAATGACCCTTTTATCCTTTGTTTTGGGATTTCTTTGCCTTGGTATGTAAACTGATTGCCGTGAAGCTAACTGCACGTGGCTGTGTTTTCCAGGCTTACCTGGATGAGTTGGTAGAGCTGCACAAAAGACTGATGACACTAAGGGAAGGCCATATACTGCAGCAGGTGAGCTTTATTTGTCAATATGTCATTTTGACTCAAGCACTGATGCATAATAAACACTTCTACATCCTGGGCTCCAAAAATGTTGACCAGAGCAGTTATATGGGAGACAAAACGGTCCCTCACAGTAAAATCCTTACTTTGATCAACTGAAGTCAGAAAATGAAACTGACTTTTTTCAGATATGTATTTCTGCATGTTTGTGATTCTGACTTAATCTAAAGAAATCACCAAATTTAGTTAATCAGAACATAACATTATTACTTCTGAGTGATGAAGGACTTGAACATTCTGGATGAGTTGTCTGCACTCGGTCATGAATTAATGCATCAATGTGGCGTAGCTTTCTGAGCGAATCAACCAAGATAAGCGAATGTAAACATCTGAGGTTAATGTTTGCTGTTTGTCAATATGTTGACAAACAGTTGACAATTTTACTAATTCTTCAAATGTGCATTAGCCATTAAAACCTTTTTGTGGAATTAAGAAAAGTATTTCAAATTTTGCCATTTCCATCAACCTTCCCTAATGCAATATTTGAAATTGTGCTTTAAAAATTGTAGAGGCAGAGGTTGATGACTTTGTGTCAGACCATTGGGAATGATTTTTCGGACGGTTCAGGCCTTAAGTTGACAGAAAACCTGTCAATCATCCTTTTCATTTTCTCTACCCATCTGCGCTACTACCAGTCTGTCTATCTGAGCAGGCTGGTCTTCTTGCCTCTTGACTGCAGCTGACAACGCAGACATGTACACGAATATCAGGACCACAGCCAATCAGAGTTTTCACTGTCTCCAATCGGTTTCAAGTACAATATGGGTCCAAGGTTTCGCTTGTTCAAATGAGAAAAGGAAAACTTTAAGTCTCTGAGACTCTTTCTCTCCTTCTTGTAAAAGAAGTAAACATTTATTCTGCTGTCTCCGTTCAGAAAGCTGTTGAAGTTTCAGTGTTGGTAAAAACATTCTGCTGTTTCTTGTGGTTTCCAGATCGTAAACCTGATTGAGGAGACGGGGCATTTCCACATCACAAATACTACTTTTGATTTTGACCTTTGCTCCCTGGACAGAAGTACGGTTCGGAAGCTGCAGAGTTACCTGGAGACCTCGGGATTGTCCTGAGGCTCTGAGTGGCTGGGCTTTAGACTCTCTGTTTCTGTTTTGACTTTTCCTGAATAGAATCAAGGTTGGTTGTTGCACTGCATCCAGTCTGCTGGAGCCCTGAATCCAGCAGGTCGTCCTGCAAGTGGAAAGCAGCGGGAGGCGCTGTGGGGGCAGAGCCTGTCCAACAGGAGATCACCTGTAAGGCCTTGTAGCTTCAACTGATAGCAGCATGGTGGCTGGTTTCTCTTAATGAATGTGCATATTGATACATGTATGTTTCTTGATTTGTTCATTGTGACAAACACATGATCAGCATTGCCTTACAACATGATGTCTTATTTATTGAATTTATTTTGGAAGCGTATGTGTGTGTAGGTGTGTGTGTGCATGTGTGTGCGTTTGTCTAGGTGTGTGCGTGTGTATGTGTATATGTGCGTGCACGCGTGCGTGTGTGTGTATAAAATGGTTCTGGCAGAATGAGACAGTGGAAGCACTTCACACTTCACAAAGAGCAGATCTTCCAACCTGTGAGATTTGATCATCATTCTGAATTAAAAGATCTTTAACTGGAGATTTAAGACAGCCCTGATCCACTGGGTATAGAATTCACAAATT